>NW_022757576.1:0-1085 GCF_011630105.1 Anneissia japonica
AAATTTTCTTACCTCAGCCCCAACCATGGTGGGGCTGAGGTGGGTGGTTCCTCGGTTTGTGAAAGCCCCTCCCTCGTTCACCTCTCTTTCGAATTCCTGGATCTGCCACTGTTGATTTATTATATAATTATTTTTGCGCTTATTTATAATGCGTCTATTGCAATTTTCAATTTATTCTCTCAAACAGTCCTAAGAACGTTCATAGTGCGCTACTTCACAGGGGATTCGCCTCCTTGACCCCGCCGGGGTCCTACGTAATTTGCATAACGGCTCCCCCCTTTCAAAATCCTGGCTACGTCCCTGCTGTCGATACCACGTTCCTTTTCTTTTACTCCTCTTTCTATTTACATCACTTTCCATCAGCTTTGTTTATATCAATATCAAAAAACAAATTTACAATAATGAAATATTAACAAGAAATTATACAGGTATATGAAATTATACACCGTTTATATACGTGGCACCTTTATTGAAAGTTAAAATAGTTGTTGCCAATGATCTGTGCTTGTTTCAATTTAGAATATTACCATCAAAATAGTAAGCCTGTCTATTTTGATTAATACGGAATTTTCATACATCTCGGTGATTTTGACCGCAAGGGAAACGCGTTTTAGCGCCGTGCCGCTCAGCATTATTTCCAGTTCTGCTGAAGTTCTCTGATCGGTGATTGGTCAGAAATATGCATGGAGGGTTCATAAACGCGTGTGGATCGCAGTGAGACTCCCCTCTCTCCAGGACACTCGATATGCTCCACAAAATATACTCCCGCCACTTGGGCTGCATTTTACAATTACTCTAGAGCATTGTTGTCAAGCTTTGACGACTTTTCCAATAAATGTAGAACAAACAGTGAAATTCCAACAGGTATGATTAACCGCTAAATTCCAATGTTAATTGACTTTTCATGTCACTTCTCTAAATATCACGCGCCTGGATTTTGTTGCGGTTGCTACTGAGCTACTGTGCAGTGTTCATATTTTAATAATAACAAAATGCAATTTATTTGCAGCTTTCCCTATCTGATCAAGAATACAGTACTGTACAACTATTAGGCATCGGCCTACATTTAGTGCATTTCGGGTAAT
>NW_022757577.1:0-800 GCF_011630105.1 Anneissia japonica
TCATAGATATACAACTAAGTCACAGTCAGTGATGCAACCAAAATGATAACCGACAAAGTGTATTGTTGCTACGTATTTATATGCTTTGGCAATAAACAAACTGCCAATCACAAAGAAGCTGTAAATTTAACCCTTATACTGCCAACTTCGCATAAATGCTAACAGTGTAGCCCCACCACGTATGCCAGCTTCGCATAAATGCGATTAGCCGCGTTGTTCAGCCAGTGCTACCTTCGCATAAATGCGAAATCACAAACGCCTAATATAAATTGACTTACAAGCGACTGGGAATACGTCTAACTAAAAAAGTCACTTATTCATTCAAAAGCTTGATAAATTTAAGCAAATTTTGATGTAGAGATCGACATAAGTTGTTTTGTTCGAAGTATTAGTCATTTTAGTTTGAAAATATTCAATCGACGTCGGGACACGCGGAAACGTTTTTCAACTGATGAAGTTATTGCTGCTCTGATAGAATCTGATGGGTCCGACTTAGGCCTAGAAGACCAAGAAGACGTATTGATAGGCCAAGAAATATAATCAGAAGGAGAAGACCACGACGATGTGGAGGAGCCAATGGAAATAGATTCAAGGGAAAGGATATTCGGCCGTCCGCCGGGCGAACAGCGATTTTTTTTTCCGTACGAAACATTTGCATGAAACTTCACTCGGGCCATCTCGGATTGACTCGAGTGAGTACGATACGAGGAACAAGAGCCGACACTTCGCAATGTTGTGACGCTCGAGTTTTACTATTATTGCTCTTTCTATGTTTACCTACGGTAGGCCTATGAAATTTC
>NW_022757578.1:0-1080 GCF_011630105.1 Anneissia japonica
ATGGCCGTAGAACCGCGTCTGCACGTGAGTGCGGTTGCCGCCTGCGACATTTCGTCGTTCCCCAAACGTGCGTAATGTCTGGCTTCGTTCAATAGTTCGTTAAACGTTGACATTTTATCTTCGAACAGTGCGTCGTACGAAAGCACGTGAGGTTGCATATCCACGACGAACGACAACATCGGGATCTTTTTTCTCGCTTCTTCCTCTTCTTCTTCTTCTTCGACCTCTTCGCTATCGCTTTGTAGTTTGATGCTCGTTTTCCGCGACTGTTTGTTATCTCTCGATCGATCCAGTTTGGATTTTAGTTTCTTGATCTCCGAATTCATTTTCGATCGATCTTCCCAATATTTGTTTGCTTCATCGCGCAGACGGCTGATCTCAGACTTTAACTTTTGAAAATTAGACAAAAGATTTTCTCTTTCCTCTTTCAATTTCTCCAACTCGAACAGCTTTTCGTTTTCAATGTTCCCGGTCGACAGGTAATTAATTTCGCAAACTTTTTCCTCAATTTCACTTCTTGCTAACCGCAACTCTTGCGTTAAATTGGATGTCGTATGTTGCAACTGTTTAATACTCTCTTTGTAATCGCCGAAATTATCAATCTCCGTTTTCATTTGTTCGTTTTCTGTCTCTTATACACATCTAGATGTGTATAAGAGACAGCACGTTGGTGTCCAGTGATTTCTCGCTCGATTCTAAACGCTTGATCAGCTTTGCATTGCGATTGCCATCGTCGTCATCGTCGGGAGCGACCGCTCTTTCCAAATCGGATATCGTGTTCTTTAGCCGATCGACTTCCCGCTTGTAATCTTCTGTTTCGTGCGTCTGTTGGCGCAAACGATCGATTTCAGATTCCGAGTTTTCGCGCTCTTTTCGCAAATCGCATATCGTGTTCTCCAACCGATCGACTTCTGCCGTTTTCGTTCTCATTCTCTCGGTTTCGTCCGCGGAAACCTTGTGCAACTCCTTCGTTGAAGTCAATTGTTGGCGCAAACGGTCGATTTTGGATTCCGATGTTTTGAGCTCTTTTCGCAAATCGGATATGGTGTTCTGCAACTGATCGACCTCCCGTTTGTAATC
>NW_022757579.1:0-563 GCF_011630105.1 Anneissia japonica
TCGGCGAAGAGTTCCCTCCTTCTGTCCTGCATTCATTTCAGTTGCAGGCGTCTCGCCTCTCGAGAATCGGTTCTTTCGGTCGGCGGCATGTTAGTTACTGACCCGCAATACCTTGCGAGGCCCGTTTTTGTCTTTTCGCCTGTTCGTGAACGAAGTTCGGCAGGATCCTAACGTCCTCCTGGTTCAGGTGCGTTCCGTAGTAAATAAGACGGGGAGGCCTCCCAGAACGTCGGACGGCGGACCGCACCTTGTCCGGTTCGCCCGCTCGTCCGAATCGACGATCGCGTTCAGTTGCTCGATGCGAAGATGCAGATCTCTCTTTGCGGCATTGGCCTTCTCCTCGTGAAAACGTTTCCTTCGTCCCGTAACTTCGGTGGTCAAAGTGCTGCACACGTCGGACGCCAACCTGTCGATGGCTTCCAATCCGGAACGGAGCATCTCGTCGAGGATGCGTTTCCGACGCATCAACTCGTTCAACTCTTTGGTGTTGTGCTCGCTGAGCTCGTCGGCCGTAGCAGAACCGATCGTACCTTCCACCAACGACAGGCAGTATCCCCTTCGTA
>NW_022757580.1:0-683 GCF_011630105.1 Anneissia japonica
CATATATTAATTGTTAATTTAATTATAGCCTATGCATGGATATAGCTTTACTTTATATATTTTCATATAATATCCAAGTGTAAATAGTATCTTTTGATTGTTATTTACATTGCTGTAGTATAAATATTGTTCATTGGTGGACAGCTTCAAATATCACATATCAGTCTCATACATATTGATTTCTAATTTAATAATAGCATATATGGACAGTATGGACGAATTTATTCATTAAATATTTTCACATCAAAGTCAAATGTAAACTATGTCTTGGATCATTTTTTAAATCACAGGTGGGCAAAGTGCAGCCCGCCAGCGATTTTTTTTGCGACCCGCAAAAATGAATTAAAACCCTATGTGTACGGCCGCCAAGCAACATTGGCTAGAAAACACCTTGTTTTTTTATGGCCCAACATTGATCATATGTAAAAAGTAAAATAAAACTGAAAATAAATTGAAGTAAAAGCAGTTCTTGGAGGTTTTTGGAAGCACACTGGAAACAACAAAGTTTGGGTGCGGCCCTCGGTGTTAAATCAAAAATTCACTTTGGCCCTCCCAACTGATTATTATGCCACCCCTGATTTAAATCATTTGCAATTATTATTTACATTGTTCTAATATAAAAAAATGTTCATTGGTGGGCAGCTTGAAATATCTCACATCAGTCTCATATTAATTTCTAATTA
>NW_022757581.1:0-598 GCF_011630105.1 Anneissia japonica
ATATATAAAATGATAATATATTTCAATTTTATGTTGTGTAACACATCAACCTCTGTCATTTATTTTAGTACAGTACTTGACTGGCATGTTATATAAATATATATATAAAAAACAGTCTATCAACATGATTAAATTTCCTGACGTCTTCCCCTTTTTTCTTCATAACATGACCTCTTTCAAATCAGTTTTAAAATTGTACAAACATCGTTCTAATATATAAAAATAATCTTTCAAAGGGCAAGTTATTTGCTTTTTGTAGCATATACAGTACATTGGTGGCAATCATTAAATAAAATGTGTTTTAACAAATAACAAATAAAACTGTCGGCAAATGTGATGTTATCAATTGCATATTGTAGTCAATTCACTGTTCTTTATTTCATATTAAACCTATCAATCAGGACCAAAGTGAAAGTCCACTCTTTACATTGATTAATATGTTATTGCACAGATACACATATCTGTGGTTGAATAAGAACTTTACTTCAGACTAATGGCAGGGCTAGAAATTTACTTTTTCAGCCACTAGCAACCTATTGATAAAATGTGCTAGTTGTTAAAAATGTAACTAGCAAAATGAGCTTCTCAACTAGTAAAA
>NW_022757582.1:0-1301 GCF_011630105.1 Anneissia japonica
GAATTTATTGATTAGGCCTATAATAGCAAATTGCATCAATTTATTTTGCAAAAACAAGGTTTCCGGCTTCAGGGGGGCACAAGGGCACACATTGGCGCTAACACCAGGCGCGTAACAGGTCTCCTTTGGTCAGAGTAGGTATTTATTTTTTTTAATTTTTTATTTCAACCATCTTTAAAGAGGGTAACCCTTCTAGTTTAGCCCAGTAGTTTAACTGATATTCAGGGGCCCTCTTTAATAAAATTAAAGAACAGTACAAACAACATCATTACAACATAATAGTAATAATAATAATAATAACAATAATAATAATAATAATAATAATAATAATAATAATAATAATAATAATAATAATAATAATAATAATAATAATAATAATAATAACATACAATCCTCATTTAGTACCCCAACCACCACACTCCCCATATAGAAAACAATACGACATAGGGCTTATCTTATTTATAATATAGGCCACACACGTGTGTTTGAAACTAATTATAAGCATTTTCATCATGGTTTTATTTATTACAAACATGTTTTTTTTTTAAACATATATACACATTGAGGCCCTTCTTTTAGGTTAAAATGATCTATCTTAAATTTGTCTTTCTTGAGTTTGGGACTATTATGTGTTTAAATAACTTAAAAGGATAAAACTAAAAAAGCCCTAAAATATGCGCGCCAAGCGCGCAAAATATTTTTGTGTTTTTAATTCTAATTTCGTCGGAATTGATGAAAACTCCCTATAATGTGCAATTTATAGAGGAAATTGGCCTATCGTAACAAGAAATGCGCGCAAAGAATTTGAGAATTTTAGGCACTTTCAGAGGATGCATTTGTCAAGGGGTGGGGAAAGATTTTCCAAAGATGGATATTTTCCCCTTGTCTCCCGGTGTTTTTAATTCTAATTTCGTTGGAATTGATCAAAACTCCCTAAAATGTGCAATTTTTAGAGGAAATTGGGCCATGTTAACAAGAAATTTGAGGTTTTTAGGCACTTGCAGGGTATAAAGGGGTGGGGAAGATTTTCCAAAGATAGATATTTACCCCTGGTCCCTAAGTGGTTACGCCATCAAGCAGCATAGATCAAAGGAGTTATGAGAGTTTTTTGAAGTGGAGAAGGGGTTGCAGGGTGTTGTGAGTCTGGTCATTATTATATCTTCCTTTTTATTCTTGTCATTATTTTTCTCTTCTCTTTTTCTTTCCTTTTCTTTTCCTCTTCTTCCTCTTTCCCTCCCTCTCCCCTCTTTCTTTTCTCTTATTACCCAGCCCGGTACGACGGCTTAGTCAGCCCGGTAAAA
>NW_022757583.1:0-2565 GCF_011630105.1 Anneissia japonica
ATATATGTATATATATGGGCAGTTGCACTTTTTAAATGAAAATGTACATTGTGAGCCAATAATTTTGCTTATAATTATTGACACAAGCAGTTAAGATAAATGATATAGTTTAAATTGGATCAAACAGTACCGGTACATGCTAAATGTGATAGATGTTGACTTTCCTTATTCGTCAGGTGTACTTTTTAAACACTTAAATGACTTATATTTTAGTGTTAATTGGGGTCAAAATGGTACTTTTATAATTATATCTAAGCATAACGATTTTGTATATGAGTTCCACTTACCTATACGGCATTCTCTGCTTCCAGTGTACACTAACGTAATTTAAATAATCAGTTCTCGCATGTTTTTCTTTTGTAGTGTTACAAATCCTCGTTAAATATTTTTTTAGATTTGTGTCATTTTTATTTTACGATATTTCAATTTAAATAAATAGGAACTCAAAAAATGCTTAAAAGGATTATGGTGATACAATATATTTCTTCTAGATTTGTGCGGGCGTCTGAATAGTTAATCGTAACAAACATTTTGTCCTTACTCAAATACTGTAATGAAGACAATCTTATCAACAATCTTATTCATCCCACACGCGTAACACAGCAATGCCCAGTCATGCCTTTTGTCTGACAAAAACTCTAAAACCAGAACGCTTGATAGAAGCTTCATCCACTCTTCAGTCCCGATTTGGAACTCTCTTCCAGACAGTGTGGTGGGGAATATTGCTATAGTGGCAATCTAAAACTTCAAGTGCAGAGCACACAAACGCTTACAGTACCTTAAACCTCACATTTAAGATAAAAATTATAATATGCCTTTATATTAAAAAATAAATAAACAAATAAAAAACCAAACAAGCAAAAAACTAAGCTTTCTAAAAACCTCTCTTTTTTCTTTATTTACTTTCTAAATTGTTTTTTATTTTTTCAGTTTTCCTTCCAGTTGCACCTAACCATTGATTGGCCCATTGGGTGCGTTTTTCGCAACCGGTGTGGCCCCTGTTCGCAAGTGCACTCTATAAAAAATAAATAAAAAAATAAATCACAATCATCATCAACATTATCATCGTTATCGTTATTATTATTAAAATTACTACTACTGTTATTATTATATATTTATCATTACTAATTAAATATTCGTTCCCTCATCATATAAATATACATGATTCTTCATTTATTTTTCAGTTGACAAATACGTAAAGGCAGAGCGTACGTAAAAAGTAAGTACAAGACCAGTTCTGTAGATTATTAACAAGCAGGTGGTAGACAAACACAAAGACCAGAAATTAGTATTAGCATTAGAAATAATATATTTATGGACAGATAGTGGTTAAGCATTGTAGGCCTACTATTTTATGAGTAAAATTATTAAAATTAAATAACTAAAATACAGTTCTTAATATCAAATTATATATATCATTATTATATATTGCTATTCTAACTAATGATATTATTACTGTTATTGTCAACTAGGCCAATATATAATATGTTCTACAAGGATACAAGGATACTTTATTCATCCTACTACGGGGAAATTTCATACAACAATGTGAAAAAGCATAAGACAATTAACTGATAGTGATAATAATTAGTAATAATAATACTATTATTAATAATAATAATATTCGAATAATTTATTAAAATAATTTAATTTAACTTCGATATATGCTATTGTATAGAATAGATAAAATCTGTGTTCGAAGCGTTCCTTTTCTATAGCTTTCACAAAGAAAAAATGTCATCGATACGACGATACACCACTCAGTAATTTGTATTTGTATTTCTATTATTTTTATTATTATTATTGCTATTATTATTAATACTATTATTATTATCATCAATGATATTATTGCTGTTGTTGTTGACTATTATGATGTATTCTAATAATTTGAAACTCACTGATGTTAAAAACACAGGTTGTGGAAGCGGCCTATAGCCTAGGTTGCTCTTTTTAGACAGCGATGTCACATTGTCGAACAAAGAACATTCTTTTGCGACTGTCCCTTAAATTTAGTTTGAATAAGGAACTAGAATCAAACTTCATTGACATACTGAAAACCAGAGCGTTCAGTGTTTGTTGAAATAGGCCTACTACTTTTAGTATAAAGTGATTACATCTGCGGCAAAAATGAGTGCCTTATATGGTATAAGTCTGACCGGTCTTACAGCTTATGCTCAATTACCATATTCATTTTCAATTTTATATTTAGGGTTCGATGTTGAATATAAGACAATAATAGAGACACCGGTTTTAGTCTAAACGTGTTTATTTCCTATATGTACAACAGGTATATACAAGGTAATATCCGGGTATGTATTGATCATGTCATTGTTAATGAATACTCGTATGAAAAAGTCAAATCTCATACTCTCAATGTGAACATTGATACAGATTACAAATCAAGTGTTCCGTTCCCTAAGGCCGACTGGGAGAAAGACTCGTTCTGTATTAATTTTGCAGATAAGCTCACTCGTAGTCTTGAACAATTTAAAGTATATGGCCATGATTTTACCAATATTGATGATGCTCAAATACAGTATATGTAAATTCTATATGTGATAAGCT
>NW_022757584.1:0-916 GCF_011630105.1 Anneissia japonica
AATAATTTTATACCTTCAAGGAGGCATGATGCCTGAATGTTTAGTGTTTTACAATCTTTAGTCTTAATACTTTCATCAGAAAAATAGTTTGGCGATTGACAATTTAAATAGCTTCCATCGCAAAATAACGGACTAACTATAGTTACATTTGTTTCATTTTGTTTTTGGCTACTAAATAAAATAAATTTAAAAAAAAAACACTGACTTTATAATTACGAGGTAGATGAAATTCATGTCAAGAATTTTTAGTTCGTTTTAATGAAACACGGTGAAGGTCTGTGTTTACGCTTTAGGTTCTAATTGTCCGTTCTTAGGTATACTGAATGATAACTTAGCTAAAGCCCGCAAGTATAGTACTTTAAATAGTATAATCTTCGAAAGTGTTATTACATTGACAAACTACCACACTACTGTATGAGTTTCCACGTTCAGGGATGTCTCGTGTTAATTGTTGTTTTCTTCTTAAGTTATGCTGCCACCATTCACATTTGAAGCTTCTGATATGTATAGGAAGACCCTGTACAGTATTTCTTATATTTGTTTTATTTGTGTTATTGTTTGTGGTTTCCAATCAAATATTTTTGTAATATATTTAAATATTTATTTGTTTCGATCATTCTTTTTGTTGATATTCATATAAAATATACAAAAGAAAACATTTACAAAGACCAGGACGCAGCCTGAATTAACAAGGTTACGCAGGCAATCTGTCAATTCAAATATTGAAACAAGAAACAAGCACAAAAGAGAAACATTATGATAAAACACTAAAATTCAATTTATAAAAATGATGATTCAAAATTTAGATATAAAAATTTTATTTACGAATTAATTATTTAAAATTAGAC
The DNA here is from genome assembly GCF_011630105.1 of Anneissia japonica. Taxonomy (NCBI): domain Eukaryota; kingdom Metazoa; phylum Echinodermata; class Crinoidea; order Comatulida; family Comatulidae; genus Anneissia; species Anneissia japonica. The sequence continues at coordinate 849 of NW_022757584.1, forward strand.
CTCATTTATCAATGGCATTAATCAATGGTACATTTAAAAATTGAAATTCAATTACAAAAAAAAAAAAA
>NW_022757585.1:0-1157 GCF_011630105.1 Anneissia japonica
ATAATCATAGGAAAATGCAGTCATCCCATCGTGTTTGGAAAAAATTCGGGCTTGGACTTATTTTATTATTTTTGTTATACAATTAGTTAACAAAAACTGCTGTTGAATATTATTATGAAAGGTGTTTGCGGATTCTGTTTGTTTGTACAACATCATAAAGTATGGTAATATCCAATAAATTTGTATTCCGAACATATGATGAGTTCATGTTATCTGGTTTATTTATAGCTTGAATGGACATTGCCCAACCCTACACATTCCCCCCTCCCCCCACCGGTTTGATCCAGACATGGCATGCCGAAGGTAGCCTAACGTATTAGGTTCTATTAGGCTCTACCAGGAATACCAGAAAATACAAACACACACTTTTAGCTATTAACATAGCTGCCAGGGCATGCACTAAAACACTGACCGCTGACCAGATCTTGCCAGCTGCCAGCCTTTACAATTTACAATTTGGCCCTAGTTATGAAAAAAAAACTGAGAACCTAATTTTGTTCCGTCCTGCCCACCCCGTAGTCGGTTGCTGGTGATTTCTCACACGTGTATGTTAGGCCTACCAACGTAGGCCTAGGTAATATTAGGCCTATTTTTTCATGCTATTTTTACCTGAATCCGCAGAATCTGTAAAATCCGCAGAATCTGCATTTTAGAAATCGCCCTAGGTTTGCTAGTAACTAGGCCTAGCTACAGTACCAAATGACTAGGCCTAAGCTAGGCCGCTAGCCCTATCTAGGCCCCCCTCTTAGTCGAGAAAGTCAAACAATTCACACACACAATCGTACGTAGGCTAGTCCTTGCCAAAAATAAAAATATTGTACTAAACAAATCTGTTATGTACCTTGGTTTGACGACGTACGTAAAATTTAGTTTCTGTTATGGCACGTTTCAGTCAAAGTTTTGGCTTGCCACCCATTCATACAGTTATTGAAGGTAAGAAATCCTAGGCCTAGGCTGGCAAAAAATTGCAATTCTTTGCTGTGGCAATTCATGGGCTGCATATATATAAATGATCCTAAATGTATTTCTCAATGTTTGAAAAAGATATACTGACTCAGTTGTAGACTTTCTTTTATGTACAAGCTAAAACGGTAACATAAACTGAAACCGAATACCGTGCAGAGATATAAATCATGGACCAAAAAGAAAAAAAAAAA
>NW_022757586.1:0-737 GCF_011630105.1 Anneissia japonica
ATACGCTCACACACCTGCACTGCCATCACATCACATTCATATTTCCATTATTTGTGTATTTCATAAACATGTTCATCAGTTGAAGTTAACAGTGACATGCATGAAGTAGGTGAACACAAGTGACAAGTCTTCATTACCATCACATGTGTTTGCACCTAAAAAATAGCTAGGTTTATTTTTCGCTTCACCTGACCTACATTTGTCTTTGCAGTATAAAAATGCACCCACATTAAGAGTACCGTGGGCCCAGTTTTATGAGAAAGTTTCTTTCTGCTTATTTTATAGTTAGCTTCCAGGCAACTAGTGAGGTAGTAGGCCTTGAGCAGGGTTCGTACTTTTTTAAACAAGCAAATTTCCAGGACAATTCCAGGACATTTAAGTCAAATTTTCCAACTTTCAAGGACACAATATATAGCTTAACTGTAAAATATTGACGACTTTAGGACTGATTATAAAACATATATGCTGTACTACTTTTAAATGCATGATAGTTAAGTGTATATTAAGTTTTATCAACTCTAATTAGGAGGCGATGGACCTGCCTCTTTTTCTCAAGATCGTGGGAAATTAAGTTTTTCTCACATGTGTAAAATGTGATTGTGTTAATTTAATCTATAAGATATATAAAAAGATATAATTCTACAAGGAATGTTTCTTGTTTTGACAAGAAAAACCAAAAAAAAACGTAACAACGAAAACATCAGTTAAACCGAACTAACTTGTAGTAGGTTTCGCGG
>NW_022757587.1:0-907 GCF_011630105.1 Anneissia japonica
ACAAAATAAGTGAATTTGAGGCGATTATTAATTACTTAATTTTTGGAGGTGACTGGGGGTGGGTTGGCGAGTTTTTATGGGTTTTTTTTTAAGCCACTGCCACCGCTAGCCAAAGTTGAAAGTCAAAAGAGGGCGTTCTTATTTACGTTTGCTGTCACTGTACGCCGCTAAAATCCGTTTGTCAAAAACATTACGCAGTGTCGGCTGTTTTCGTAGATATAGAAATTAACTATTCTTTGAATACAATGAAGGCAACTCTATCATTATCTATGACCTGCCCATACACAAACAGAGCTTTAATTGAAAAATAATATAGGCCTACTGCCAAAACCCCCACCACCCTCCCTCAACCAAATTGAAAAAAAATACATTAAAGATAAAATGCTCATTTATCACTTATGTTTATGACTAACACAAAAAACTTGAAGAAGACAAAAATCTCCGGATCCGGCAGAGTCGGACATTCTATAACAAACTTCGTGTAATATTTTTTGACTTATTACTGAGCATTTCCATTAAATTCTTGGCTATACCTCTTCGTCGATGGTATGATAAAAGTTCTTGGTTTAGTTTAACCACGCATTATGATTGAAATGTTCACGAAGGAAATGGACCTTAATGATATCAAAACAATCTCTCCATCTTCTCCTTTCGTGGTTAACTTAACCATAGTAGGCCTAATTATAAAGCAACGCATATCCTGAACTGTTGTACACATAAGTCCATCATATCCTATAAATAGAAGTCACTCTTGACTCACATGCAGAATTAGTTAGGTCCCATAATATAATGCATGTGGTTTGTGTTGTGAAATAATATGTTTATGTCTCGTTTTGATTTTTCATCAATCACTGAAATCGATATAGAGTCGTTCCCATACACACTGAAAATAGACCTAAAAATCCTC
>NW_022757588.1:0-657 GCF_011630105.1 Anneissia japonica
TCCAACATAGCAACAGTTGCTGTTTTTAATAAGCACTTTATTTTCCAAGATTTAGGCCTTAAGAGGGTCTTACACAATATCTAGTACTACCTCATTGTATTACTATTAAAGTTGATATATTAAAGGAGTTTCGCTTTGTAGGCCTATCAAAACATAATGGCATTTCTAAAAAATATAGATGTTCCTTCTTTGATTTTATAATTTATATTGTTGTTATTCTATTTTAATACTGTTAAAATTTGTATCTACAAAACAACAATGAAACCGATTATAATTATTGGGTACTTTCGATCACAACACAGAATTGCATTTGGTTAATTTTTCATATAATCGCACAGAATTTATAAACCACAAAATAACTGTCCAAGCCAATGTATGTACTCTTGAACATGTTTTTTTTAAAACTCCCTTCCAGTTTAGCCCAGTAGGTTAACGGATATTTAGAGGCCCTCTTGAACCATGAACCAGAACCATGTTACAAAAATGTGTTATGTAATATTGATGTTTCTTTGAAATTAACCAATTATTTTACATCACCACCATGATGGTGTAAAACAAAGTCAAGTTTCCATGCAATGATTTTTTGTTGAGGGCCATCTGGATGGAATGGATGATAATAGCACAACACAAGGAATACCTATCCAGGAAACCATCCTG
>NW_022757589.1:0-944 GCF_011630105.1 Anneissia japonica
CAACATATATGACATTCTTTTCGCAACTCTATTCGAATCTGAACACAGGCCAATCTCGTTCACCGGTACAGACAACGAAAAAGCAATGATTAAAGCCATTAAAGCGACGTTCTCGGATTCAAAACTTTTGCTGTGCAGACAACATTTAAAAACCAATACCATTGATTATTTGCGTGACAAGGTCGGAGCAACAAGGGACACAAGAAGTTTAATTGTCAACAGCATATTCGGTAAAGGCGGTCTGGTGGACACGGATGAGGACATTGTTTTCACTCACAGGTTAAATACACTCAGGAAAATGTGCCGTGCAAGGTGTCCGAACTTTTTAGCATACTTTGATTCAAAAATTGTTCCTTCATTACAGCAGAATTTCAACACACATAAAAATTACCAAAATACTGACATGAAATTAACAACCTGGACAAACAATAACTGAAAGTTTCAATGCGACACTAAAAAGACTTATTAATTGGAAACCACAACAACTGACTGAGCTTGTCCTAAAACTGTACGAAATGGTGAAGGCTGAATAAAAGGAATTAGAACTTAGCATTGTTGGGCAGGGGGGCTTAGAGTTATGTGGTGAATATCGGAAATTTGCTGTGCCGATAGATGCCTGGTGTGCCCAAAAAAAAGCCCGAACGGGACGAACACATGCGGAAATTTTTCAGCCACCACGGAGGAAGATTGAAGAAAAAAATTATTATATCATCGGATGGCAATACGTTTGTTAATGGACCAGGTGTAAATGGTGGAAAGAAACCAGGCCAACTAAAAAGGAAAAGAGCAGAAAAGTCACGAACTAAATACATATAAGCATTGGGCTTGTGTTCTAGATATTATAATATATTGAACTATGACTACATGTATTTTTTTTTTTTGCACTACATCTTCTATTGGTTAGGATCGGGTCTAGAATATAAATAAACTTGTTTCCACCTGAC
>NW_022757590.1:0-2502 GCF_011630105.1 Anneissia japonica
AAAGTAGGCTAGGCCTATACAACACAGACTACAGCACCTCCGTCAACAAAGGATACAGCAGGACATCAACAAGTATACATGAAATATAACTGATTGGTTGGTGATTTATTCAGTAACAAAAGATGAAATGCACTCATGTCCAGTTCGGAACAAAATCCAAACAAAACTGTTATAAACTGATATAAAAATTTGCTTTCATCGAACCCTAAAACATTCCCATTGGTTTATCACTGTAAAACCTTGGGCTAATAATATTTTCTAATACATGCCTCGGTTTTTTAATTGGCTGTGGCAATTGTACTGCAAACGCGCACACAAAAATGAGTGATTGATGCATGACGGACAACAAAAACATATGCGCGTCTAAATATGACAACGCGCAGCTCCATGGCAACACAATGCATCACACATGCATCTAATAATGATGCTCATCTCTATGGCAATACAGCATCTACATGACTAGAAGAATAAGATTTAACCAGATAGGCACACACACAATACTGGATGAAATAATCAACGATACACAGTTGACATTATAAAACACAATACTTCTCGTCCTAATTAGGGGTGCAGCTTATAGGTGCAGTTTATGCATCGGAGAGTACAGTATGGTATCTCTTCCAAGTTGACACTGTATGCATCCGAGAATATATGTTATCTCTTCCAAGTTGACACTATAAAACTCAGTATTTCGCGTCCTAATTATGGGGGAGGGCAGCTTATACATAGGTGCACTTACGCATCGGAGAATATATAGTACCTCTTCCAAGTGGATTTTTAACTTCTAGGTCAGAATACTATACTTTGGTCCACGACATTTCACAGCCTTCTCCTTCCTATATCATAGGTGAGAGGGATCATGGGAAAAGCCAAAAAATCAGATGGGTAAGATGAAAAACCAATTACAGTAATCCAAAAACATCGGTGAAACTATTGTTTACTTTGGCAATTTTTTTATTTGGAGAATTTGTGCATCATTCTATCAGGAACAAATTTCAAGTTAGGCCTAGATGTTTTAGATTAGACCTTAAAGCTACTGTACAGTATTATGACATTTATACCCCATCCCATGTACTTTTTTTTCAGTTCACTGTTGAATCCAAACAATTGTGTAAATATATTATCGATATTCATCCAATAATACAGGCCTACTACTCTTAGACCCTTAGTGCATTAAGTAGTAAAAAGTTCTTATTTAAGAAATTTTTACTATCTTTTTACAGTTTTAAATATAAAAGTAGCCTAGGCCTACTGCTGCACTGTAAAATAATATATGTAAAGGATAATCCAAAAGTTACCTATCTACCTAGCCTACTAGGCCTAGGGCTAGGCTAGGGCCTACAACAATACATCAGGTTGAAATTAAGGCCCAAGCTAAAGCTATAGTCTAGGGTTGCTGAGATGCAATACAGCTAACAACAGAAAATGCCTGTTGCAGAGCCTCTATGGCTAGGCTAGGTACCCTTCCTCATTTCAGCAAGCCCTGGCCAGCCCATTCAGCCATCCCTGCCACAATTTCATTCAGTCCTGTTTCGGTATCACTCCATCAGGTGTTCAGTTCAGGCAAGGAAGGGGATGGAGGAAAACCTTGTTGTAAGAAGGGGAAGCGAACGTTAAGAAACAACCTTTTTACTAACAGCCATGGTATATAAATATTAAAACAAAAGCTTATGAGTATTTGGAAGGCTTGCCAATGCCCACAAAAATTTACTGTATTTGAACTGCAATATATGATTAGCTTCCTGACCTGATGTTTGATATCCGCTTTATCCAGTCCAATGACTGCTCGGAATCCGTTACATGTAATATGAAATAAACTCACCTGCCATTGTAATAATCAACAAATGTCCGATGCAAAATGTCACTTAGATACACAATTAACTTGTCATGACTTTTTCAAAATATTTGCAAGAACGATTGTTAAGATCAATTCATGATGAATTCAAGAAGCATTTTCACTCCTATAAAATGGCGAATTTACGAGAGGAAATGTCTAACGTGACGTCATATCGATTAACTTGTTGGAATATTTTCCTCCTCCACTCTGATAATAATTGTTGTTAGAGGGCAGTAGTGAAAGCAAAACCATGTAAAGAGTACTGACGGTTATGTTTTTATTTTCTATTTCGCCATAGAAAATACTTATATTACAAGTTAAAAAAATACTCTCACTTGACTATAACTTCACAAGTCATAAATAGTGTGGACTCATTTCAGGAGAATGATTTTAGCGGCAGTAGAAATAGGCACTTGATTAGGTCTATTTAATATAAAGTTCTAAATCATGCTTCTCATTTTTGGAAATTAATAATTTTCTTCGAAAACTCTAAAGTAGAAAGCGTCACATACATCACTTAGGTGACTCTTTGTAATATCGGAGTTTACATGAAGGACTAGAAAACCTTGCATTGGCGAAAAATCCATAATTGTCTTAAAATATTATTCCCGAAAACGTCTTTGATAAAGTAAATCCATGCTTAGTAGATTAGAATATCCGTAGGT
>NW_022757591.1:0-682 GCF_011630105.1 Anneissia japonica
GGCGCCCAATGTGGGGCTTGACAAGGCACTAATTATTTAAACACTATTGTATGTAACTTGCATAAATTTTATATTTACCATGATCATTGAAATTTGTACCTTACTGATTTAACTTTTATATATGTTATTGATATAGCCTAATTGTTATAACTAGGCCTACTTTTGTATAATTAATTTTATTCTATCTTGTACAATTAATTTTGCTTTAATCTTGAATTATTTTAACTTTTAACCTAAACATGGACATCTTGGAGTGGTGTACTAAACATAAAGTTGACCCTATGTATGCTATAGCATTAAGAGGTATAGCTAAGGTCACATATTCAGATAATTTAGTTCCAAATGCATTAGGGGAGTTTGATGAGGCTGAGGCTGTAGAAAAGCTGGATGAGACTGAAACAACATTCCAATTACTTATCACTTTTTCGAAACCTGTGGCAGATCTAGACCTTCCTTTAGTCATTAAACGGTCCGATTTAGAAACATGGTCCTTAGTTAAATGGGAAGGGAAGGATCCTAAACCTATAGATGACTTTGAAACCCAGTTAAGCAAATTCTTACAGGGCCATGGGAAGACCCTTAATGACATAAAACTGGACTCAATCCCCAAAGATACAAAGGAGGTTGTCATTAAACACCTTGTTGACAACACCCCCACCCGGCAGGCAGGTGTCCGCCGTCT
>NW_022757592.1:0-1024 GCF_011630105.1 Anneissia japonica
AGACAGTAACCTTTCTTGGAACATGCTCTTACTCCGATTATTTGAGTGGATTTGAAGTTTTCTGGCGGCCATAAAAAGTTCTGCGAACTTACTTTGATCTTCATCCACATTGTTATTTAAATTTTTTTCAATTTTTTTTTTTAAATAATTTATTTGACTAGTATATGATTTATGTGGGGAATTTCAATAAAACAAACAAAACAAATAAACAATAATTTATCACTCAAGGTCTCTGGATAAAACAAATTACATCTGTGTTTCATACTAGACAAACTAATCTTTAGTATGTTAAGCTTAACGACAAGCCAATAGAATAACCTTTCTTAATCCTAATTAAAAAACATCTCAGCTGGGTACACCATATCAATCATTTGTGTATGAATATTGTTATAGGTATGTATGTGTATATTTATATATAGGTATATATATTTTTCTATATATATATATATATATATATATATATATATACATATATAGGTATTTATATCTTTATATATACTGTATATATATATTCACTTGTATAATACGCTCTTATAACATGCTCTTACTCCGATTATTTGAGTGGATTTGAAGTTTTCTGGAGGTCACAACTTAAAGTTCTGCGAACTTACTTTGACCTCCATCCACATTGTTATATCAATTGTTTTTTTTTAATATAACAAGATAACAAGGACCCCCCGCCGCGATTCTCCAAACGTTATAACAACGTGCTAAAATGCCGCCGCCAAAGTCATTCATGCGTAAAGCTAATGAATATTTAAGTAGGTTAAATATTTACCTTTATTACATTTTTTATATTACATTTTATAGTATTATTAAAATGTAAAATAGGATTAAAATTAAAGTTATTATTTAACATTATTTTTTTTCAAATATACTACTCTTTAAAATTATTTATTCAACACCGGTCGTATAGCACTGTAGTTTGTACTATATATACTTTGGCTATTAATATTTGGCATCGCTTCTCGGCCTTTTGGCTAAGATCATGTGTAGTATCTGTTCTTTTCAGCTTAATATCTGA
>NW_022757593.1:0-775 GCF_011630105.1 Anneissia japonica
ACAGTCGGACTCAAATATGTTTTATTATTTTTGTTTTTATTATATCCTTAAGTACATTATAACAATCAAATATAACATTAAAATACTTCTTACTAGACCTTGGTTGAATAGGCATATATGTATGGAATTTAAATAGCCGTAACTTGAATCTATCACGGACTATGGTACTATCGGTACAACCACATACAGTCGGACTCAAATATTTTTTATTATTTTTTTTTAAATTATATTTTTAAGTACATCATAACAATCAAAATATAACATTAAATACTTTTTTCTAGATAGACATAGGCCTAGGCATGTAGTCAGAAATAATACTTTTGTTTGATATCAATTGAAATTTTTTCAATTGAAAACAATTATAGTGGACGTCAGTGGCGCATCTAGGGGTGAACGCATGGGGCGTGCGCCGTCGCCGTATTCATAGATTACTCTAGGCATTAATTATGGTTATAAAACACATGTGGTTTCTGATTGAAACTACAAATAATAAATGTTGAAACAGTTTCTTTTTGATTTACTTTATCATGTTGTTGTGCATTATATAAAGGTGAATCATTCTTAGAGGCAGTGGCAGATTTAAGGGGAGCCCAGCTCCTCCTAAACTTTTCAAAATAAAAAAAAAATAAAAAAATAGAGAAAAAAATAAAATTATATTCAAATGTTAAGTCTGATAGTGCCATTTCAGTCATCTAGAGGTGCAATAATCACAACTTTTCTCGCCTCAGCTCCAACCGTGGTGGGGCTGAGGTGTACAGACCCACAACCTGTGGAT
>NW_022757594.1:0-530 GCF_011630105.1 Anneissia japonica
ACCCTCAGGAAGCGCGCGCGGTGCTGATTGAAAAGTTTCATAATATGCTAACATATGCTGTAATTGTTTTAAAAAAAAGAATAATTTTGAGCATTTTAAAAGACTTACGCATGCGTACACGCACGTCTTGACGCCCGTGAGCACGGAAATGTCACAAAGAGTGACTCCTGACTCTGTCAGGAACACAAAATATGTAACAACGCGTAATTTCCAGCTTTAGTATGTGCTGTGTGCGTGGAAATGATGGTACGGCGGGTAAATTATGGAAAGTTTTGAAATGCCGAAAATGACCCGAAACGTTCTTTAAACTATCTGAATAGTAATACGGAGAATTTTCAAATTTTAACAGACACGAACGTCACCATGTGTGCGTGTATAGTAATAGCACACGAAATTAAACATTGTCAAGTGTATTTAAAACCGCCTGTTAGTCGGTAATGCCACACGAACTTTCCCTTCATATAACTATATATATTTGTCTGATAGCGTCGAAATACAGTCTGCCGCCCTCACTCTGTTCTATTTGTGTA
>NW_022757595.1:0-540 GCF_011630105.1 Anneissia japonica
GAAATATAATTATTTCAACTCTATTTGTTTTTTACATTTTCGATGTATTTTACATTCATAGAAATAGAAATTTTAACTCTGAGTATTGTTTTTTTTTTTATCTTCTTTAGGCAAAGAAATAAACCACACAAGAAATCGGTATGCAAACATTACACTTGCTTTCTTTATCTTGTAGGATATTTAACTGAACTTGACTTTATTCAGTATATCACAATATCACTACAAAAACAGCATATATAGCAATGCCTTAAAAGTTAAATTATACCTTAAAATATTGAAAAGATTAAAATTAAACGCGACGTTGAAAACCATAAGTGGTATACTAGGATAGCCCATGAATTTTGTATTAAAACTTATTTCCAATGGGCGTCCTTGAGAAACAACCAAATGAAATAAATTTAAAAAACCACATTGCATAAAATAGTTAAAAATGCATCTTTGAGGTATTATTTCAATTAATAAATCAGCTAAGATCGTATTGATCTTGATGATATTCTTGAAATGATACAGCAGATGCTTCAGCTAACCAACAACTGCATT
>NW_022757596.1:0-782 GCF_011630105.1 Anneissia japonica
CTTCAGATTAAAGCTGTTTGCACACACTTTACTTGTCTTTTATTCCGGTTAGGTTCATTGAAAAATGTCCAGGGTGAATGCTACCTTGGAAAAGTAGACTATACCTGTATGTCACTTAGTGTTAACAGGGGTTGATTGATTGATTGACTGATTAGTTTGACTTTGTTAGAAACTTGAAACATTCAAAACAAGAATGAAGCTACATGTACTTTACTACTATCTAGGTATAATTTGAATCATATTCTTAACTGAACCATTAAACTTACAAAACATTTTTTGTTGAAAGTAAATAGTACTTAAGTTTTTTAACAGAGAGTTTACACACTACCTAGCCACCGGAACTAACAAAATCAATTGTTCATTGCCTGATAAAGTGTTGCTGATAACACACAAAATGTTGCAAGATCATAAAATATTTTATTGGTACAGTATATTCAGGGAGTTGTTATTAGGAGTCACAGCAAAATCCTTTCTTTTGATCAGTTTACTTTTCCGACAAGATAAGAAAGCAGAGAGGTAGATAACGACGAGGTTCAATTACCGAATATGAGCATGCGCAGTAAACCTTCTTATGCTTGTGTGTGACGAAAAAGCATGGCAACTAGTTATCAACTACACGCTAGCGTCAAACCGATACAACAAATATGCCCCTATATCATTTCCCTGCTACGAAAACATGTTCAGTTTGAACTCAAATTACGTTACTGTACGAAACTGTAAGAAAATGAGACATAAAGAAAATGATAGTTAACAAGTTGCATAAACTATTTGTCCTAGTTATA
>NW_022757597.1:0-1072 GCF_011630105.1 Anneissia japonica
CGCAACGAATGTAGTCCTGTAAATAAATGAATAAAGAAATTGTGTAATAAAATGCTTCTGGCGGGACTTAAACCTGCGACCTCTCGCTGTCAAGGCGAGCGTCATAACCATTAGACCACGGAGGCTTCATGGTTAAACAGATTCAAATACCACCAGATACACTCCATTACACAATAAGTACGGCTAGAAACAAATAATAACATACACTGAAATATAAATCAAGGTAGCTGTTAACACTGTTAAATTATATACTTTGAATCTGTTTAATTTACGTAACCCATGGATCATCCCAACAGACGTTATATTGCATAAAAAGTATATAACTGGAATTTGATGCAAGCCATCATTGACCTCAAAAACTCAAATACAATTTTTAATTTTAAAATGAAGTTATTTAAGATCATTAGTTTAGTTAATGTTATTAAATTTCATTTAGTATGTGATTATCTTTTGTAATTTGTCATCTTTTTACCATTATATTTGAATTTCTGTTTTGAATATTTTCAAAATATTTTTACAGCCTTGTTAAAAAACACCATTGAGATGAACAAGTATTTCCATAAATGAGTTTTCATTATTATTATTAAATAATTTAAACTACATTTGTTCATCTTCAAAGTTTTCATACTCTCATTTCTAAATTGATGACATACTATATGCAGAAAATTATAAAACAAATCAATTGCTACGATTTCTCCAACAAATTGAAAGTTATCCATATTTAATAAACAGCAAGTTTTAATTTGAAAACCGACACAAAAAATTTACAAACACAATTCTTTTAACAATACATAGATCCCACACCAGCTGACAACATCTTGTAATCACCTATGACTGCAAGTTAATGAGCTTAGCAGAAAAAAAAAATTAAACTGCTTTTTTTTTTGTTACAAGCATTGATATTTTTTACCAAACGGAGCCTCGATTCTCTTGAAATAAGACGGATACTTGGGTTTGTCTGTCTCAACGGTAGAGTTTGAGGAGTAGGCTGTTGGATCTGTTGATGGAGGTACGTTGACTGTATGCGCATGCTGAACATTACCTAAATACATGCAGACATATTTGTTGTTAT
>NW_022757598.1:0-585 GCF_011630105.1 Anneissia japonica
GCTTAAAAGAGAAATATTGCAAATAATATTTTATTTATTGCAGAAATGAAGAAACAATAGGAACAGACAGCCCTACATTTTACATTTTTACCAAAATAACTTAAATGTTAAGTTCCAATGGAAATATATATATAAAAAATGTTATTATATTTACAAGTTACAGAACCATTTATGTAAATATACTTGCACAGTAATATTGAAAAAAAAACAGACATAACTATAATGCTACAAATGTACATGTTTAAGAACCAGTTTATGTAAAAAAACTTAGCACAGTGAAAATAAACAATAATTTAAGAGCTGTCTTGGTTTAAATGAGATATATTGAGAAAAAATAATAAATATGCTATTATGAATAATGTCAGTTAATTCTGACGAAACGTGAAAACATTACCAAGTATATTTCCTTGCTAGCCTAGGCCCTGGCCTATGCTAGCTCGATTACAAAATAAATAATAAAACCGTTCGCAAATAATAGGCCTCATAGGCTACGACTCTACCCTACCTAGCAACGCTAGACCTAGGGCCTAGGCCTAGCCCGAAGAAGTACACCGGTTCCGCCGCCAGGCAGTATCATGAGCAAAT
>NW_022757599.1:0-1070 GCF_011630105.1 Anneissia japonica
TCAGAAGTAGCAACAAAACCGTGGTCGGATTGAATGGAATTTCAAACGACGCCGAAACCACTCTCATCAATCGGCATAATTCTAGAAGTATACATCATGAAGATATATGCAGATTCAAGACCTTTTCATCGATTACGAGTGTCAATCGCGAGTTAGCAATTGTGAAGAAGCCGTTACCATCCTTCGACGAATCGAATCCGAAACCGCGACTGATCTCCTACGAAGAGCAGTGGAAAGAGAATTTTCCGAATACCGACGTCTTGTGTCTCAAGAACGTACCGGATACGGCATCGGTGCAATGGAATCTGAACGACATGAAACTCGATCATCTCATCGACGTCGTCGACGACAAATTGCCTGTCGAATTAGTGTCGCTTACTTGCAGCACGTATCGTGTGATCGGCATCCGGTCGCACGTACTCTCCGGTAACGTTCGAGTTTCTGCGACCATCGTGGACGGTTCGGTAACGAAGATCCATCGCTATATCAATTACAATCCGAAGCACGTAGGCACAATCAGACCAATTCTGGTGGATTGCGACGTGCGGTTTTTGACCCATTTCGCATTAGCTTGCGAGAAGAGGAATGCGTACAGATCCCTTTATTTACCACCTCATCTCATGTGATTCGTGTATGAATCCATGTATTATGTGAGCTAGCTTGATGCGTGTTGTGTGAGCAGCGCCATCTATATTATATTATGCGCTTTTATAAGCTATCATCACCACCATCATCATCGTCATCACAACAACTCGAAAACGCATATACGACATGTAGAGAAAGTACAGTTTTCCATATATTTATTGAACTCATAATATATATATATATATATTTTAGAATGCAAATACAATGTAATATAATGAATTGAATACGAATAAAAAAACAAACAACAACAAAATTAAATAATATATTTGTTCATTTTCATTTAAATGGTTTATAGAAACGAAATACATTAAATGGATTTTGAAGAAGATGGTTGCCAAATTCGATGCACGTTATGTGCGTGTTTTTTTTTTTTTTTTTTGGGAGGGGAGAGGAGGAGAGATAATGCCATCAGCACTTTAAAGAAG
>NW_022757600.1:0-2122 GCF_011630105.1 Anneissia japonica
CCCCAACCCCAACCCCAACCCCAACCCCAACAACCCTAACCCTAACAACCCTAACCCTAACCCTAACAACCCTAACCCTAACCCTAACCCTAACCCTGACCCTGACACTGACCCTGACCCTGACCCTAACCCTAACCCTAACCCTAACCCTAACCCTAACCAATTAAGTTAGGGCTTGGGGGTTTGCCTGAAAAATTTACTTACGGCTTGGGGGTTCGTCTGAAAAGTTAAGTTAGGGCATGGGTGTTCGTCTGAAAAATTTAGTTAGGGCTTGGGGGTTCGTCTGAAAAATTTAGTTAGGGCTTGGGTGTTAGTCTGAAAAATTTAGTTAGGGCTTGGGGGTTCGCCTAAAAAATTTAGTTAGGGCTTGGGTTTTCGCCTGAAAAATTTAGTTAGGTCTTGGGGGTTCGTCTGAAAAATTTACTTAGGGCTTGGGTGTTCGTCTGAAAAATTTAGTTAGGGCTTGGGTGTTCGTCTGAAAAATTTACTTAGGGCTTGGGGGTTCGTCTGAAAAATTTAGTTAGGGTTTGGGGGTTCGCCTGAAAATTTTACTTAGGGCTTGGGTGTTCACCTGAAAAATTTAGTTAGGGCTTGGGGGCTTGCCTGAAAAATTTAGTTAGGGTTTGGGTGTTCGTCTGAAAAATTTAGTTAGGGCTTGGGTGTTCGTCTGAAAAATTTACTTAGTGCTTGGGGGTTCGTCTGAAAAATTTACTTAGGGCTTGGGGGTTCGTCTGAAAAATTTACTTAGGGCTTGGGTGTTCATCTGAAAAATTTACTTAGGGCTTGGGGTTCGTCTGAAAAATTTAGTTAGGGCTTGGGTGTTCGTCTGAAAAATTTACTTAGGGCTTGGGGGTTCGTCTGAAAAATTTAGTTAGGGCTTGGGTGTTCGTCTGAAAAATTTACTTAGGGGTTGGGGGTTCGTCTGAAAAATTTAGTTAGGGCTTGGGGGTTCGCCTGAAAAATTTAGTTAGGGCTTGGGTGTTCGTCTGAAAAATTTACTTATGGCTTGGGGGTTCGTCTGAAAAATTTAGTTAGGGCTTGGGGGTTCGTCTGAAAAATTTACTTAGGGCTTTGGGGTTCGTCTGAAAAATTTAGTTAGGGCTTGGGTGTTCATCTGAAAAATTTAGTTAGGGCTTGGGGGTTCGTCTGAAAAATTTACTTAGGGGTGTTCGTTTTAAAAATTTACTTAGGGCTTGGGGGTTCGTCTGAAAAATTTAGTTAGGGCTTGGGGGCTCGTCTGAAAAATTTAGTTAGGGCTTGGGGGTTCGTCTGAAAAATTTAGTTAGGGCTTGGGGGCTCGTCTGAAAAATTTAGTTAGGGCTTGGGGGCTCGTCTGAAAAATTTACTTAGGGCTTGGGTGTTCGTCTGAAATATTTACTTAGGGCTTGGGGTCTCGTCTGAAAAATTTACTTAGGGCTTGGGTGTTCGTCTGAAAAATTTAATTAGGGCTTGGGTGTTCGTCTGAAAAATTTACTTAGGGCTTGGGGGTTCGTCTGAAAAATTTAGTTAGGGCTTTGGTGTTCGTCTGAAAAATTTACTTAGGCTTGGAGGTTCGTCTGAAAAATTTACTTAGGGCTTGGGGGTTAGTCTGAAAAATTTACTTAGGGCTTGGGGGTTAGTCTGAAAAATTTACTTAGGGCTTGGGGGTTCGTCTGAAAAATTTACTTAGGGCTTGGGGTTCGTCTGAAAAATTCAGTTAGGGCTTGGGGGTTCGTCTGAAAAACTTAGTTAGGGCTTGGGTGTTCGTCTGAAAAATTTAGTTTGGGCTTGGGGGTTCGTCTGAAACATTTAGTTAGGGCATGGGTGTTCGTCTGAAAAATTTAGTTAGGGCTTGGGTGTTCGTCTGAAAAATTTAGTTAGGGCTTGGGTGTTTGAAAAATTTAGTTAGGGCTTGGGGGTTTGTCTGAAAAATTTAGTTAGGGCTTGGGTGTTCGTCTGAAAACTTTACTTAGGGCTTGGGGCTCGTCTGAAAAATTTAGTTAGGGCTTGGGTGTTCGTCTGAAAAATTTAGTTAGGGCTTGGGTGTTCGTCTGAAAAATTTAGTTAGGGCTTGGGGGTTCGCCTGAAAAATTTACTTAGGGCTTGGGTGTTCGTCTGAAAAATTTTGTTAGGGCTTGGGTGT
>NW_022757601.1:0-1144 GCF_011630105.1 Anneissia japonica
TTATAAGAAAGAACATATGAGAGCTAGAATAATAATAGTTATTCGGGTTTAAATAATGTTTTTTAGAGAGTGCTTATTTTTACAGTGCATGATATGGACGCACGGTGCTTAAAGTCTATACAACCAATATCAAATTATTTCAAAATATTATAATTATAATTGGGGAGGAAGGGACGCAATTTTCTACTCTTGCCCCCGGGCGCCAAAACCTCTAGCTACACTACTGTTGTTTTCATAATAAATTTAGCCTCTGATAACCCGTTGCATCCATAAAAGCGATGGAGTGGTTACTGAGGTTTACGAAATGTACGAACAATTGCGTTTTTACTCAGTTGGTCCGGAAATACGCACCGCACTTGGAACAGCAAGGGCATAAGTGAATAGACAACATTATGACACTGGCAGCCATTCGTAATTGTTTATTTACTAATATCTTTAGCCAGGATGACACAATCATTTTAAAGAAATGTTTTTCATTGTGGTCCTGGAAAAAAAAATAATAATAACAATATTATTAATAATAACAATCATAATAACAATAATAATATACTAAACGTTTAAACTTTTGATCACAACACAAACAAATTTCATTACCGTGAAATTTTCGACCGTAGTGCCACGGTCTTCCTCAGCACAATGACTGGAATATGACTTGAAGGCTACACCGATTTTGGGCACGTGATCTTACGAACACGTGACTCCAAAATCGGATCGTAGATCTTTGGCAGTTTGTGTCGGCCCCCGTCTCGGTTTAGCGTTGGTTTGTTCACACGGATATAAATTGCCTCTTTGACACCTCTTTCAAAGTGTCTTGGTTCCCTGTCTAGAATGTTGACCTGTGCCAGGTCCACATGATGTCCAGGTGATTCAATGTGTATATTTTGAGAGATTTCCGATGAAGTTGAACTCGGTCTACGATGTTCCAAGAAACGTGTTTTCAGAGTTCTTTCTGATTCCCCAATGTAAGAATCCTTACATTTGCCGGAAATAGTTTTGCCTTGGCATGGGATGTGGTAGATGGCACCTGTGGTGTCTTTCTTTTGGCTCTTGTCCTTTGGTGATACTAACAACTGTCTTAGGGTGCATGTGGGTTTAAAGCATGTTGTGATGCCGAATGTTTCGAAGGTTCGCTTGAGGGTTTCAG
>NW_022757602.1:0-1177 GCF_011630105.1 Anneissia japonica
TGTGTGTCTATATGTATGTAATATATATATATTTATTTATATACAGTACAGATTATTATTTTGTTACCTTGAAATATTAAACCTTGAAAATGTAAAATCAAGTTCACATGGCATTTGGGGGTATTTACTAGTTTAGTGGTTTTGTAGATATAGGTATACATAATACCTGAATTTGAATTGTTCTTTTGTTAAAAATTGGAATTTATATGACAAAAATGACAATAAGTAATTCAAAATTCCCGTAACTAATCGGCAAAATTTTGATCGAAACGGTGAAGTCATTGAAAAAACGTCATAGGAAAGGCAGCGCTCTGATTGGTTGGCCTACATATTCGTGCCGTAGTTGGAAAAAAATACGAAGTAAATTGAGCTTAAAAATAAAACATAAGTCAAAAATTATACCGTAACTTAGATTTATAATACTAATGTAATTATTAAAGTAAAGTTTAGTACTAAAAATATTATTTTAAACCTATTTTTAAGTTATGCCAACGAAATGTACAGCACGAGCCACTCATGTAAACAAATATTGTAAAATTTATATATACCTGCCACAAAAACCTTGATAAATTGTACCTTTAATCTCAGTATAATGTAACAGGAATGTTTGACCCAGGTAGAGAGGAGGTAGGTGAGGATTTTATGTAATATGTTTTAAGTAGCTCTTAAGTCACTATTTTATATCGTATATCTTTTATATCTTTGTATTGTAATACTGGATGCATCAACAAATATTGCATGCCAGTGTTCCAAAAGAGAAAAGTTGAAAGTTGAAGCACATACTTCATTTTAGAAGCATTATTGCCTAAAACAATGTCTTATTTTGATCATCAGTAATTTGTATTGCAAATAGCAACTGACAAGAACAAGAACCGGAGATTAATGTGATATAAAACATGAAAAAACAAATGAGCAAATTAGAGAATGGTTTAAACCCCAACAACCTCCCACATGAAGCAGTATCTGAACAGAATTCTAAATAGCTGAGCTTTCAATACTTACTGGACAAGGTTCTTGTCTTCCAATGCCAGAGTTCTGGATTCCAACACAGCTTCATTTGGAGCTGCGGCACAAGATTCTCAGTCTTGAAATGTGTGTGGGGGAAGGGGGAAGAGATAATTGGGGAGGGGGACAAGGTTCTTGTCTTCTAGTGCCACAGTTCTGGATTACAACATAG
>NW_022757603.1:0-1783 GCF_011630105.1 Anneissia japonica
GGGAAGGGTGAGTGGGGAGGATTTAGCAGTGAGATTTCAAAACAATTTTTTGTATTCATATATTGGGTCATTCCATGTCAAATCAACCAGAGGTCCCCAGGTGACCCCCTCAGATTTTAATGAAATTTGGTCAGAATGATGATATGTTGCTCATATGAACACATGCAAAATTTGAAAGTCATACTCCAGTCTCTTATACACATCTAGATGTGTATAAGAGACAGGGTTGGAGCTGAGGTGAGAAAATTTGAGGAAATAGTACCTCTAGATGGCCAGAAATTTCAGAATGCCATATTTCGGCCTACGGACAAGACAAAGAGCTCAAAGTTGGTATTCTGACTTACTTTTTGCCAAATTTTATGAATCTGCACTCAGATTTAAAGTATCATCTTTAGATTTCAAGTTAAGATTGCCTAAAGTAGGGTCCAGAATGAGCGATTAAGTTTTTTTTCAATTTTTGGGGTGACCCTGAATGAAAACTAGGGGTAGCATGGGCTCCATTCTACTTGAATATAATCTATGGTCACAGGACTACATCCAGAAGTAATAACAATCCCATTAAAGCTTTAAATCAGAAAATACAGAGTCCCAAAATGGGCCCCAGCCAGAAAAATCCTTTAAATGGCTCGACGTTCGTGACCCCGGATGACCCCGCGGTCAGTTGAAATAATTTTTGAAACTCTAACCTGTCAAAGATAGGTATCATAGTAACATGTACACAAAATTTCAGCTTTGCTACTCAACTCCTTCAAGGTAATGTGACAGGGTTTAAATGTGGCATTTCTGCAGTCATAATATGGCAATATAAAGTGATGAATGCAATAATTGAACAATTTGACATTAATATTTCATACAAGTTTGCATACAGCAATGGTAACTATTTTTTATTTTAAACATGGGTCTTTAAAGTAAATTGTTATAAACCATACATCATGCCACACATACCAAGATAAACATTGTTTATTAATTGTTACACTGGACATTGTCAATTCAATTGATGTCACGGTTATCTCATGTCCAGACATGTTTTTTAAATAGGTTTATTTGCATGTCTCATCCAGTCCATATCACTGCAAAGTAATAAAGAGTCATTTAAGTTTGAGATAGCTAGAGGAACATCTTGTCTAAAGGTGCAGCACACTTTTATACACACATTTAGATATCAACATTTAGATCATCACGATGGAGGAACATCATCCGAGTTATCCAAATGCAGCATTGGTTTAAATTTGAATGATTCCTGCCATAAGAAAAATTTTGTGAGAGGCGATGCTGGCTTCTTTGCAGTTAATCAGATATCAGATGAAGACAAAAAACTGCTCGAGTGGAGAAGTGGATTAACATTGGCTGATGATTATAGCATATGTTTCCATCATCATGAATTGTATCTCGATCGCTATGAAAGTCTGCAGACTGCAGGTATGCATTCTGTATGTGTGTGTCTACTTCTGACAGTCTCTCCTAATAAGTGTGCTTACAAGGATTATCTCAGTAAACTAGTGTGTAACACTGAAAACCGCAACTGCATGTTGCAATGTTGTGAAAATTGTCTAGGTAAGAATGCATTGACCATTTACTTAACAGATTTGTTTTCTGCCAATGAAGTGGATATGGATGACAATGTAACTTACAAGCAATGGATGCATACTGATAGAACTGCATTGGTTACCCTCACAACTTCAGTGCATGATTATATTGAAACAGTTTGTAAAGCTGTAGATTGTTTACGGAGCCATCACTTCATCACCAAATCACAGTCTTCATACTTGCAATCATTAAAGCA
>NW_022757604.1:0-1396 GCF_011630105.1 Anneissia japonica
TTATCTTGATTGATTGTCTCCCACCTGTGAGTATGTTATAGCTAAATCAATTCTCTTTCGGACGTCTCCATTTATTTGTTATTTTGGTGACGTCATCATGGTCAAAAAGAATGCTTTTTTGGAGCCTTCTCATCTTTCTTCCTTGAAAGATGTCAACACATTGAAAATAGAGGGCGGCAGACTGTATTTCGACACTATCAGACCGATAGTTCGTATACTGTAAAGGCAAAATTCGTGTGGCATTACCAACCAACAGGGGGTTTTAAATTAAACTTGACAAGGTTTAAATTCATGTGCCATTATCGTCGTCAGGCACGTCCTTTTAGGTATTCGTACTTGTGCGTTACAATTTTAAAATTGTTAATATCACTTTTCAGATAATTTAAAGCACGTTTCAGGTCATTTTGAATATTCCAAAACTTTCCAAAATTGACGAGCCGTACGCTCATTTCCACGCCCACAGCACGTACTGAAGCTGGAAATTACGTTTCGGTTACAAGTGTTGGGTTTTTGACACTGTATTAATACTACCGTGCGCACGGACGTTAAGACGTATGTGTACACATTCGTAAGTCCTTAAAATGTTCAAAATTACTCTTTTCATTTAAAATTTCTTTTAAAATGCTCAAAATTACTCTTTGAATAGAGCATGTTTTAGCATATAATACTTTTCAATCAGAACCGCGCGTGCTTCGTGAGGGTCAAAGTACGGCAGATCACCTAACTCGTCCTCAGTGACGAGTTCAAATCTAGTTATTCTTTCTTTCTCCCCTTTTTTGTTCGCACGATATATCAAAAACTTCCTCGAGTTACGCAAATGTCGCTGTCAGCGAACATTTGTCTTGGTCTGGAATAGTCATGGTAAGCTTTTCAACGCGCTCAGTCATGCGTGACGTCATCTACGCGCAATTTTGCGTTTTTACATTATCGATAATATCAGCCTAACCAATTGCTATTTCGAAATCGTATTAAGTGAGCATTACCTTCGGGTTAATGTTGAATGTACTGTACCCTAATTTGACGCGTGCGCTTCACTACGCGCGCGTATGCGTGCGTGAAAATTTCAAAATGTTCAATATCACTTTTTGACTAAATTAGAGCACGTCGTAGGGCATTTTGAGCATTTCAAATTTTTTTGAAACTTTCCACTACGCGCGCGCATTTTAACGTGCGCAGCACGTAAGGAAGCTGGAAATTACGTTATTTTACATATTTTGGGTTCCTGACATTGTTTTCACAAATTTCCATTCCTTTTGGTCATCTTTTGGCCAATAACAATACCGTACGTGCGCATCAAACATAGGTATCTTTGCGCGTATTTTGCCGCTACACAGTGAAATTATGCTAAAATCAGACCTATTTTTAATCAGTTATAGCTCCTTAGGTTGAAAGGTGA
>NW_022757605.1:0-775 GCF_011630105.1 Anneissia japonica
GTATATACCTATTTCACAGTTTTTGCCATCGAATCCAAGAGCACATTCGCAACGGTAATCGCCGACAAGATCAACGCACGTTCCATCGTTTTCACACGGGTCGCCTGCACAGTCATCAGTATCTATAAGATAAAAGATAGATACGGTACGCGTTCACATGATCAAGTAAGTATGTAATGTTTCGATAACGTTTTGCGAGCTATACATTAAGCCCTGTCCAGACTATTAAATTTCATCTCACAAAAAAACTCTTGTATGTCCATATATAGTCATGATATGCTTATATATGGTCATGATGTGATGTAATCATGACCATATTTAGGCATGTCACATGTTTTTGTCAAATATAATTTGATAGACTGTACAGGGCATTAGGCTAGATTCTTACCGGTTTCACAGTTGTAGCCGTCGTAGCCTGGTGGACATATGCAAAAATAGTTGTTCACACTGTTGATACATACGCCATTATTCTGACACGGTTCCGGATCACACTCATTGATATCTGTAATTTATAATAAAAGTAATAATAATAATAATAATAATAACAAATAATAATAAAAATAATAACAATTGATCATTGATATCTGTATTGTATAATAATAATAATAATAATAATAATAATAATAATAATAATAATAATAATAATAATAATAAGTACGGTATTACACTGGCCTTGATATATTTCATCTAACCGCATGTTTGTATATTATATCTATGCGTATTTTATATCACATATTATTCATAGATAATGACTATATATATACATATATAAACA
>NW_022757606.1:0-717 GCF_011630105.1 Anneissia japonica
AGATGTATTGTACATTTAGATTCAGTATCATCAGAATACATTCAGCCCATGACAGAAATACGCTGCAAAAGAATATCAGAATGTGCCAAGTAATGGCAAAATTTAGATGGTTTTGACCGTAGCCTAGCGGAAACATCAAGGCACTTAATATTTGAAGAAGGTAGTTTTGAAAACCTACAGAACGTAGGGTTTCACCCTACATGTTATAGATTTATTGATAGGAAACGAATCAGTTCTGCTGTGAAAAGATGTGCAAATAAGATATCTTCCAGTGATAGTTGCGAAGAAGAAATGCTTCCATAATCTCCGAAAAAATTACGATCAAGTGCGGGCCTTGCAGCAGCCACGCACAACATAGGCCTAGCCTAGCTAGGTGGCCTGTCGTCTGGTGGTGGTACCCAAACAAGGTCGTCCAGGCCTAGTCAATCAGTTTTCCAGCTATTTGTCTGATTTGTAAAAATCGTGACCGCTACATTACGCTTAGCCACAAACGTCAAAAAGACAAACTTCACCAAACAGAGACTGAAGATGGAGGTACGTGTGATTTAATTTTTTTTTATTTGCCCATATCTGACCTTGTCCTTGTGCAGTGCTTTCAGCAGTAATTTATGCATGCTTGCCTAATAAGCTAATCTATGACCCTCAGACATACAGTGACTGTGTCTGAATGAACAGTCGTTTTTTTGTGAGTGAGTTATTGAAATATTCATTAACAAT
>NW_022757607.1:0-836 GCF_011630105.1 Anneissia japonica
CTACGCTCCGGTATAGACTTGATATCAAAACTGCTGATTTAATTCGCATAATTTAAAATCAATCTGCAGATACGTTGAGTCAATATTTATATAATAATTGCAGCTACGTGACGACGAGGAACTTGAGCGAAGTGATGATCCCCATCGCGACAAAAATTGAGGCGGTATTTGGATCCAACTTCGTTGTCTGTGTAAAATGGGAGCAACTTGGGATCAACCCGGACTTTTTCATTCGATGTAAATGGGAAATGCACCCAGGATTACTTTGGAATTAACCCTGGTCGATTCTGCCCTGGGCAGCGTAAAAGCGGTATTTCTTACCTCTGCCCCCTTAAATGAACCAGAGAAGAACGCACCAAATGGTTTGTAAGTATCTTCCAGAATGTAAGTGTTCAACCACTTCACAGCCTTTTCAACGACCTCCTTGATGTCATTAGGTGTACCTGTAAAAGTAATATTTTTTTGTCGATTCTTTGTGCTTATTGTTTTTTTTGTTTACAAAAATAGTAGTACTCATGTATCAATATTCATTCTTTTCTTCTTTTTTTTTTTTGGTCAGGTGATCTGTTGGTCTGTACTTCTATCCATTGAGGACCCATACCTGGTAGATTTATTTCTGCAAGATTGCATAAAAGATCCAGCTTCCAATGAGAATCAAACAAGGTCAAAGGTATAGTACCCTCAGCCTGGATTAATACAGGACCTACATCTGGTCCAAGGTACTTACATGCATCAACTTCTTGTTCCATCGAAGACCCAACGTCTGATAAAGACTTACACTTGGTCTAAGGTTAAAGACAGCCACATATGAAGATCTATAACAGTGTTGAGCATAG
>NW_022757608.1:0-33095 GCF_011630105.1 Anneissia japonica
TCAGGATAAATGATACGAAAGGATGTTTGCCCTACCTGACGTGTTACAGTATTGAATGCTCAGTATATTCCCAAATAAAGTTGCGAAAAAAAACCTGAATCACTTGCGAAATTGTTTTTGCAAGTTTAAAAATGTACTGAGCATTCAGTACATATACCGCGTCAGGTAGGGCAAACATATTTCGTAGGTTTATATACTTGTGCATTTACGTCAAGTGAAACGCATTTCATTTCGTGAGAGTTTTTATGTTGGTGCATATGCAATGTACGCGTGAGTGCAAACAAAGGCCGTAACAATGTATATAATTTTGTAGATAATAGCCTAATTATTATTTATTTTAGACAATTTCTGTTATAATAATTTTTAAAAATGGTTCAAGTCTGTGGGCGTTCAACCATGCTCTTCTTTACAAGAAAACTACTACAGTAAGACTAGTCGGTGTTGCATGATGCATGGTAGGCCTACTCGAGCCTTGGATTATCGCCGGCCGTATGTTAAACCAAAACAAAAGAAAAAAGTCACAAACGGTTTGAGATACAGATTTTTTAATATTTAAAAAGTTGGGGAAAATGGGTGTAACCCCTTTTTCAAAATATCCAATTTAGTAGTGGGAGAAGTTTTTGAAACAAAATTCTCACGCCTGCAAATTTGTTAAACTTGGATGGATTTAGTATTTTTGTCCAGGTAGAGAATGTGCTGGTGTGACAATTGAGGACCTATGGTTTGAGCGGGAAGATGCTTTTCACAAGTTGCTGGGGTTTTTTATATGTTTTATTCCACAACAAAAACAGTAATAACAGGTAAGAATGAGGCAGCACTCTGAGACTTGCATTTAAGATATAATTTATTCAGCATAAGCTTTTGCTGGAAGTCGATGCCAGCTTCATCAGGTGTGTGAAGTACAAAATGAAAAATACGAGAGAAAATAACAAAAAATAGAAATTTCTTGGACAAGGGGAGAGCACCCTTTTTGCCACTCCATAGGTACTGTATTTTAATGACTAGTAAGTCTCATTGTGAGGCATAGGAAGTGCAGTTGTTTTTATTAGCTCAGAGACTGGGATCAGGAAAAAGATCTTAACCACTAAACAAAATATGCACATCTTTCAGCCTTCAGTTTAGATTTTCCATCCAGGTTCGCCTATCCCAAATATATACATAGGCTAGATACTTTAGTGGTGTTAAAGCAACACAGAATGCAGAATGACCCCATTGGAATCAGAGGTGACAAATAATTAATCATTTGTCAAAGAAATTCAAACAGATCTGTGTATCTTCCGGATAATTCAAATTCTCTTAAAGGGCTTAAACTGTTGAAAAATTACCTTTCCATATGGATTTTCTACAAACAATTTTGACCAGAAATATGCGCAAGAAAATTCTAAGAAAACAAAGCAGACA
This sequence comes from Anneissia japonica, assembly GCF_011630105.1. Classification (NCBI taxonomy): domain Eukaryota; kingdom Metazoa; phylum Echinodermata; class Crinoidea; order Comatulida; family Comatulidae; genus Anneissia; species Anneissia japonica. Next base: position 1,402 of record NW_022757608.1, read on the forward strand.
CAGGAGCTTGCTTTTCTTACCCGACAATTGCTTAATGTTAGTTGATTCACCAAGGTACCAAGCACATGGAAATAGAATTGTTACATATTTACATTTTGCAATCATTTTGTAATTTGCATCTGCTAAAACTGCTTTAAGACATGGCTGACAAGCTTCAGGCTTTCAGTGAAATTAAAGAGTATTTTTAAACTTTCTTTACAAATTATTTGATTACATGGTTGGCTACCTGTTGAGCGTTTCTGTGCTCAAAAGCACACTAAGATACTTTTTCTTTACATTTCATTTACGAAAGAATTATATTGCTGATGATATTATTAGGTCTTATCATCATCATCATCACAATTGCAGGGCGGAACAGCTACCAGAGTTGAAAGTTGAATATATTATTTATTCTTAACATAAAGGTAATTATTTGAAATTTTCAACAAAAATTGGCAAATAATATAAAGAAATGCAAGAATAAAATACTACATCATTTACCATCCAGTTCAAATAAAACCCATTTTTGACTTTACCAACTAGAGCAGTCACTCCATAGAGTGCATACCTTCACCCTGTGCCTGAATACCAACAATATGCGACCGTGTATGATGGGCGATGGCATTATTTTCCGCCGTGTGTCTGAATACCAAAGTATACGCAGGCCGTGTATGATGGATGGGCAAATTCAGGCACACTATTTTCTGGAGTGCTGCAGCATACATTCAATAAAATAATTAAATAGTCTATCGTATTCAGTGACATTATACCTTAGGCCTGTGCCTGAATATGAAGGAGGAAATTCTATTTTTCCCTTTTATGGCCAAGCAATTAAAAAAAAAAACCAGATTTTCGTGACCTTGACCTTTGCTCCCAAAAATTGAATGGTGTCTTTCTTCGATTATTATGTACCATTCCACTAAGTTTTATGATTCCTTAGCTTCAGCTAAATCTTCAGAGAGGCAGTGGCAGATACATAAATTTCCCATCAAGACCCATGGGGGTCATATGACTTGGTCATGTGACTATCCTAGACCAATTAATAAATACAAAAAATCATTGCAAGACCCATAAGGACATATAAGGCACACTTTGAGGTCAACAGGAAGTCGATTCAATCAACATTCCTTTGATACAGCACTTACACATTGGCTTCTTCAAGCAGGTAAGTGTGGAGTGGAGTTTTTGAATTTTGCTAGGACTAATATGCAAAAATTATGATATTATTTGTTGTAATAACAAGATAAATATTATCAATAGACCTTATAGATGATAGTTATACTACTAAGAAATAAATTTTACTACAACTTTTTATGTAGTACAGTACTTGTTTTTAAAAACGGGGTCATATATGTCCCAATGGCTGTTGGTGTTGTTTAGCTTGGGTCATATGTCCCAATGGGTTATCATGCTTGTATTAGGGTAACAATACCATATTAATTTTATGTGTTTAGGCTTTTTATACACTATTTTGAAATTATACACACTTTCTGTCTTATAAAATGCAATTACTGTATATTTATTTTTATTTATTTTTTTTTTCTCATAAATCTTATTTTTTTAAATATTTTTTTTCAGTAATCATCGACATAATTTTTCAGTCAAAGAAGTTTTGAATGCACTTGATGGTAATGAAAGTGAGTTTGATGCATCAATTAGTGATGATGATACAGAAAATGATGATTTATCCTTTGAGTATTCGCCAAGCCAAAGCCAAGAGTATGATGAAAGTAGTGGCAGCAAATGGCAAAAGAAACAATTTCACTCTCCAAACACTGATTTTACAGGGCCTGACTATCCAGAAATAATTCATATTGAGTCACCCTATACATATTTTAGAAAGTTTTTTAACCCAGCCATGGTAGAGTTGATTGTCGCCAACACTACACCTATAGTGTAGAGAAGACAGGAAAGTGCGTAAATACCAATGTTAAGGAAATTGAGCAGTTTATTGGAATGTTTTTCCGAATGGGTATCGTACAAATGCTAGGCGTAAGAGTGTATGGGGAAAATGAGATGCGGCATGATCCGGTAGCAGATGTTATGAGTCATAACCAATTTCAGCTCCTGTTGACTACTCTACATTTTGTTAACAATGATGTAACTGAAGATGAGAAAAGAAATAAACTATGGAAAATTGCGAACTTTTCCACACACAATGTGTTCAAACTACGCCAGAGGAATACAACTCTATTGACAAGATGATGGTGCCTTTTCGTGGACGATACAGCGCCATAAAGCAGTATATACGGGGCAAACCAAACCTATGGGGACTGAAAATATGGGCACGATGTGGGGCATCTGGGTTTTTGTACGACTTTGAGGTCTATCAAGGTAAAGGAGCGGGTAGAGAAATTACAGATCTAGGCTTAGGGGGCGATGTCAAACTATGCGAGTCCCTTCCTGAAAATCAAAACTTCAAAATGTATGCCAATAATCTCTTCAGTTCTGTAAAACAGAGGTTTCCATTACATTGGGACCCTACGTGGAAATCGACTTGCTGGTAGCAAACTTTTAACAGAAAAAGAAATGGAGAAAAAGGGAAGAGGAACATATGATTGGAGGATTGAAGAGTCAAGCAATATTGTTGTTGGTTGGTTGGTTTGTTACCAAGCGAGTAACATTGATATCAAGCTATGTTGGTGTTGAACCGACCGATAAAGCACGTCGTTGGGACAAAGTCAATAAAGAATTTGTAGAGGTTACGAGACCATGTATTGTTCCAATATGGGAGTAGTCGATTTGCTCGATGCATGCATTGCAAGATACAAATTTCATAATTTCTCGAAGATGGTATTTGTATTTATTCTGGCAATGTGTATATATTGCACTTGTGAATGCCTGGTTTTTGTATCGCCGCGAATGCAAGAAAGCTGGAGTTAAAAAAGGTTCTATATTGAGCCAAAGAAAATTCCAGGCCATAGTTGCACAAGAATTAGTTGAGGTTAACACCAGAAAGCCAGGCAGGCTGTCAACCCCACTTACCATCACAGCTGCATGACGACAACAAAAACGGCCACTTGCAAATGATGATGTGCGACTTGACGAGGTGGCCCATTGGCCCTTGAAGGATGCAAAACGTCGTCGATGTGCTATATGCAAAGACAATAAGACTGACACGACGTGTGAAAAATGCAAGGTAGCTCTCTGCTTTTCAGAGAAACAGAATTGCTTCGAAGAACACCATACAAAATGAACTACTTCCACATTGTAAATATTGAACATTTTCCCAAAACTAGAACTATTTTTAAAATCTGGTACGAAGATTTTTGAGAGGTGTGTGTACACTATATATGTGTATATATTGTAAATTACTAAATAAAACTTTTTTATAAAATTGATTTTGCATTTTCTGTGATTTTTTATAAATTTATTAATAGCTTTTGCTTTGTAAAAATGTGCACTTTTTGCTATTTTAACCCATTGGGACATATATGACCCAATCACGAAAACAGGGTCAGAGGTTACAAAAGTCAAAATTAACATATGGGCCTAATTAACATATGTCCAATGACTAATAAAAACATGATAAATATTTTTTAAAGACTAGATATATGCTTGGGACTTGATGGGTTACCAATAAAGTAATTAATTGTACTACATATTATTGATAGAAATATTAACCTTAGAATCTCACATTAAGTCTATTAAGTTGTCAAATTCTTCGTAAGTTTAATTCATTTCATTTCATTTCATTTATTTATTTGACAAATATACATTTACAAAAGGTACAGTACAACAACAATTTTGGTCAGGGGCAGCTTACTCATCATCTAACTTCCTCTTCACACTCTGGTTAAAAATAATGTTGACTTGTGGTGAATTACTTGTTTTCTTCTGTAGGTTACCATCTGCCTTCTCTGTATTAAATGATTGAAGCTGAATGTGTGGAATAGCTGTAGAGAAAAAAAAAATAGTGAAAGTATTACTCAATAATTATCTATCTATCAATCAATCAATCTGAAATCAATCAAAATAAACTTCTATAGCGCCAAAATCCATCACATGAATAACCATGGTATAATTTCAGACTGCACAAAATAAATTTGAAATGTATTTTTCTTGAATAATAATGATATTAAAAAGTGTAGTATCAACATTGTCGATTGCTGTTATTGTGATAGAAATGCTTTACGGAAAAGGTATGCCCCCGCCAATACTGATGATTTCAAACAAAATAAAATTTCATTTTTGGCCAATAAGTGCACCCGCCGCCACGAAAAAAAATGCAAATTTCAGACAAAAATAAAAGTTTTCCTTCATTTTTATTATGCCCGTCGCTGCCTTCAAATCTCTAAAAATATGATGATATTTCTTCCTATTAAAATATACAAATTTAAAGCACTTAACCATCCCATTACTGCACTGTTTACATTCACCAATAAAATTTTATTTATATTTTCTTTTCCATCTGGATGTTTTTGGCAAAAATTTTTGCTAAATAAAAAACCCAAATTTTATTTTATTTTCCGCCCCCCTCCTCTGAAGATTAAAAAAAAAAAATATGTTCACGAAACAAGGTATCAAAAATTCTCGCCTAATGCATAGTTATTTATTAGCTTTTACTTAAATGACTTTTAATTATTTTATTAAAAACAGATATTCTGAAAATTTTACAGAAAAGCTTATCCTCTTTAATATTACATTTTGCTTGTTTTTAAATTTGTATTTACTGCATACTAACATATGTCCTGGCCTTACACTATTTGACAGAATTTGATAATTATTATTTTTTAAAATATATTTATTGACAATTGACATAAAGACACATACCACTGTAAAATTGGGAAAAATAGCATAAGATACAATAAAATGAATAAAAAAAAAACCAAAAAACAAAAAACAAATAAAGCAAAGAACACACTCAAACACATGCAAGCCTTACCAGGAGCATGGGGGTGATATGCTCCCTTCGGTTTGTTGGTGGTGGATCCTTGGCTACTGCCTTGTTAAAGCAATGAAAGATGCTATTTTCTATCAGTAGCAAGTATGAATCTTAGTATTGCTATTAAACCAGTCAAGCCAAGAGGGGATGAATGAAGGTGTCAATGCCTTTATAGGTTTATCTACAAATTTTCATTGATTTATAATCTTATGAATTAATACCAAACCATCTCCTAGTGAAACAGATACTGTATTGGAAATATATGATCAAAAAATATACTTTTATACTGTTTGACATTAACAGGTTTCACTTTTGTGTCGACAATTTTTAATATTATATATATACCCACACATATATTTATATATATATATATTGTGTATAAGAGACAGCCCTTAAGCTGCTTCTTCAAACTTGTGACCTCTGAAATAATTGTGTCACACAATGCATGTACATTATCCTCTACATTATCACCATGACAACCACCATTACATACATTGCCATCATTTTGTTCATACATACCTTTAGACGTGTTACTGCTTTGTGTTGTTAGAACATTAGCATGAGTGAAACCAGGCTTAATTCCTGATGCAGATTTTGACGTCAAAGTTATAGTAGCTGATTTCCCTGGACGCACAAAAGTAAATCATAAGAACAACAATGTTTATCTTAAAATAAATACAAAATGATTAGCAGACTTGTCTCAGTAATCATTGCCTTTATATTTTAGCAGTGCTGGATTATCCTTTAATCATCCCATTATAAGCAGGTCTCTAAAATATACGTACATATCTTATTAAAATTAGATGGAATTATCCAGTTTAAGTGGGATAATTAAATTTTGTTTTAGGCATGTAATGTTACTGAAGCAGGGTTTAGTTTTTTTTTTTTTTAACAATGGGCATACGAGAAAATGCCATTAATGTTACTGTACCATAAACCATTGTACAGTAAATAAAAATGCAATTGTTTTCTGATGACTTTATTCAAATCACATGGAATTATCTAATGTAAATGTGTAATTAAATTTCTTTGGCATGCAATATTTGAGGCTATCAATGTCAAAAAATTGTTTTAAAATATTTATGCCATTAATACCATACCCACTATTACAGTAATATTGACAATTGTTTTCTGTTGCCGCATCCACATGTGTTTGCATTAACATTATTTTTCACTGCTGAATTCATAAAAATACCCATAAAATAGCAAGCTAATTAATTACTTCAGCAGAAGTGATTATATTTAGTTTCCAGCATGATGCGTGCAATAGAAAAAAGGTCAACCAATGTAGGACAGTCAATTTGAATCAAGTGAACGCAGAAACAGTGGATTTATATTGGGTAATAAGATCCAAGATTGCTTAGTCCAACAAAATACAATGTGAAATTTGATTTCCATTGACATACACTTAAGATACTGTAGAGACAAAACCAATAAAAACTATAAGAAGGGGAGACGTTAAAACATAAGATGTACAATCATAATATTGAAAGCCAAGTTAATATTGATATATTTTAAAATTTGTTGCAGAGAGCAGCTTTAAGCTATAAGTGGTAGATACTGTGTGTGCGCTGAACCGTGGAGATCTAAGGTCCCCGGTTCAGTTCCCATCTCTGCTTTCCCTGTGTAGTAGGATACTACTTTTTACTACATCCATGTTTGATCATTAGCATACTGTCTTTCAGATAGAAGTACAAACTGTTGGTCCTGTGTGCATTATGGCCTGTATGCATGTTAAAGAATGTAGTGGAAAAGAGCAGGGGATTGTTAGCCGGTGTAGAACAACCACCATTAGAAGGACCCTACTGGAAATAATTCTTCTTCAGACCATTTAGATTTTCATGGGTTATCAAAATGATAAATCTATGGCTTCTGCCACAGTGCTGCTGTTTATTTTTAAATTCCAATTTCAATTTTGTAACGGTGATGAAAACGAAAGATGAAGATAAAAGTCAATCAATCAACATGACATATATGTGGATGTCATATAGTACTGTATTATTTTAAATATAGAGTATGTTTACATTAGATGGTATATTGCTACAAAGTATAATATAGCAATAATATTGAGCTTTTTAAACAAATTTATCACATATAGGTTCATATTTATTAGTAAATTAAAAGTCAAAAACTAATTAAAGTATAAGGCCACGGGAATGAAAGTTGTAGGTTTGCGTCCACCGCCCGCATGCCTATTTTGAAAAAAAATATACTTCGTTTTAAAAAACAGACTTTCTAAGTCGTAAACAGACAGAAAAACGATCTATTCATCACTGATCACTCGTCGCGAACACCGAGCGAAGACAGGCCTGGCCACATCGCACCATGATCGCCGATCACTGCCGAGGTCATTTACGGGTCAAATTGATCTTTCTGACTAATAGGAAATCTCGTATGTTTAAAGAGGTCTTAAATGTAGAAAAGGATCTGTTTTATAGGCTAGTGTACATTTATGACTGTAAAGCATTGTTTCTTGGGAATAAATGTAAAATTACCAATGCTGCGGCTTGTGGACAGCATTTATAAAAAAAATAATGAATAATGAAAAATGAAAAAATGCCTCATATGTTTTCAAAATTTTTTGGACGCAAACCTACAACTTTCATTCTCGTGGCCTAATGGGTATTAGATGACAGTTAAAACAATTTACTTAGCATCTTAACCCTTTGAAGTCTAAAGGGGGGGGGGGTTTATTCTAGGTCACTGGGGCCCCTTAAGGAGTTTTAATAGGTTTCTGAAAAACGCATAATACATTTTTATGACTGTAACTTTCTGCAAATGTTGGTTTGATTGTTGGGTAAAATGTTTTGGGCTTCTGAAAAATAGCAAAATTGTTTGACTTTTTGACCTTGGTCAAAGGTCATGTGCCCCAAAATTGCAATTTAGGGGGATAAAAAGGGTACTTTTTTCCCCATAAACCCCATGTAAATGACACTAAAAATTCCTATGCTCATAAATATTACGCATTATGTGGTATATGTTGTTTTTTTACAGAAATAAAATGTTTGGTTGAATAAAATTATGCTTTCATATTTATGACGATTACAAAGGTAATTGAGGTGATAATTTGGGGAACGGCCTCTATCACACGCTCCCCCCCCCTCCCCCGATAGAGGGCAAGTAAGCCTAGCTAGGCCTAAATATGCTTATTTCTAACTAGGGTGGACTACTGGACCTAGGATATATTTTACTAAAACTAGTATACTTGATGAAATAATAATATAATAGAGAAGATGGGGGTAGGGGTATTGAAATATGGGAGGGGGGGGGGTCCATGTACATGAACAAACCCAAAATGAACATTTGCATACTTAGGCCTAGCATTACTGTTGCGCTGCTAATGTTTCTAGTGAAAATCTTTCCTCAGATTCATATTATATATTATTAATTAATTAATTATTATATAAACAATCCCGCTATCCTCGTCTATCCAAGTACATCAATCACTGACAGAAAAAATTGTCGATTTTTCTCTATACAATCGCTAAGCCTTGTCTAGTTGCTATGACGTTAGGGAAATCCCCTACAAGAGTCGGCAACAGAGGGCAGCATTATTAAAACAGTAGGGGAAATAGTCCTGTACCGTATATGGGCCGCGCATCCAGGGACAGTAAATTATCCCATATGGGATACAGGCCACAACTTCAAAGGGTTAATTGTTGGCATATTTAAGCCCATTAATGTTATTATTATCATTATTATTATTATTAATGTTCTTATTAATTACAGTATTAGATGATAGTTAAAACAATTCACTTAGCATTTTAATTTTTGGCTTACTTTAATCCTATTTTTAATGTAATAAATACGATAATAATTATTGTTGTTGTTGTTATTATTATCATTATTATTATTATTATTATCTTTAATGTTGTTCTTATGAATAATATTATTATTATTAAAGTAAGTAGATTAGGATTATATGTTTTGTGTATCACATCCTACGCACATAAGGATAACAATTGGTTTTCAACTGAGTCGTTAACCCAGGTTAAACAAGAAATAAAAAAATTAAAAAAAATGGGTGGTAATGTGTTCATGGATTTATATATTTCGGATCTCAATTTCCATGGGCCCTCGAGAGATACTTTACAATAATTATTGATTCATAATTACCAATTTGGTCATAAAGATTATTGAGAAATAACTGATGCTTATAATCTAAAGATCCAGTTTGAAAAGGTTCCCAATATTCACCTAATCCCCATTTAACAAGATCATTTTTTAAATCATTAAAAATCTTCCCTCTAAATGGCTGGATTTTATCACAAATAAATAAAGAGAATGTAATTAATGTGTTGTGAATTGCATTGCTGAATTGTGTATTTGAATTTGTAACTGAAGCTTTATATAGTATAGTAGTGTTGTATGAAATGTTTCTTTATGTGCAGTTAGTTTTTTTGAATATGTTTAAATTGTATAATGGTGATAGTAATAGTAATTGTGGTAATAATAATAATTTATAGGATTTTATATTGTATAGTTTCTATTTTTGTAATTAATCATCTCAATTAATTTTGTTATGGTATGATGATTGAAATAAATATACCAGAATTATACCAGAATATATAAAAAATGGTTGGTTGTTTCATTTAAATTTCGGGAGCATAATTTGCAAAAGTCAATATTTTTTTACAGACCATGTCGTAAAAATTTATGCAGGATCTGTACTTTTTCTTGAATCTCAAAAAAGTCACATAGTCGGGAGTCCCAAAAGCTCTGGTTAGTCGCGGCAGAGATACTCCCACACTCCTACAAGCATCTCCCAGGAAATAACCTATCTCATAACCAAATTCATAATAGTTGCATGTTATTACAATTATTATCAATTGTCTCTCGGAAGTCTGTGATGATGGGTACAATCATGTGCAGCAAAATGAAACTAAAATGTATTAAGAGAGATCACTTAATCAGATCTCCCGGAAGGGACTTCTTCCAGCTTTGGACACCTGCATATTTTATTAAAATATAATATCTAGCATAAAATACGGGGAACATTAAAATTAAACAATTAATTAAAACTAGTATACCTCATTTTAAAAGGATAGTTAGCCACATCTAATTTTACAGATGGAAACAAAAGGGTTTTTGCCGATTTAAGGGCCTTTTACTAAAATATACCAAGCTTGATCACTAGCTAGCACGTTAGGATAAATACGAAGAATATAGCAATGGTATTATTATTTGCTTCCACTCACCTGAGGATGAACTTATACTCAATCTTGAAGGAAGAACCATACCAGAGGTCTGAAGAAATAATAAATCAATTTAATTTATTGTAAATGCTCGAATAAGTGCCGCAGCACTTATAAAATTGTTGGTGTAGAGATATAGTTGGGTGGGCATAAAGGGGCAGGGCCACCCAGCCTTGAAGTTTTCCAACCAGTCTAAAGCTAATTTCATGATGCTCCACCCACATTTATTAACCCACTTTTCCATCCTTAAAATCCACTCATATTATTTAGAGTTTACCAGTGTTATCAACCATCCACCCTTAAAATGTCTATCACCCACACTTAGCTTCCTACAGCTACAACCATGTTGGTGGCTTCAGTGTGACGCTTAATCAAGAGCGGCGCTTATAAAAAATATTGGCTTGGTGCTTTCCATGCCCGTTCCCATGTTACCTATTTCACATATTCATGTAGTCGGTAGGCCTATTATAGGTCCTATTATCGTACATAAACATTTATAAAGAAATGCTTGTGTCTTCATTTATTCTAATGTCATTTATTCATTTGAACACTGTATTGTATTTAAAACCCTGTTCCTCAAAGTGTTTCATTACACACAGGGTAATATAAGCGGTGCTTAACGAAAAAAGTCATGTTTGGTGCAGTGCTTATTCAAGAAGGGTGGCGCTTATTTGAACACTTACGGTATGTTGCAAAGAAAATAATACCAATGATGTCTGATGATATAATACTGTAGAAGCCACATTATATTCCGATAATGAAAGTTTCTTATTTTTTATCAATTATTATTTATGAAATATTATTTTCTAATTACTAATATCTTTAGTAGTACATATAGAAGTAAAATTAAATCATGGTCTTCCTATCAGAGTTTCACAGGTGGCTCCATAAATTGCTGACAGGGTATTAAAACTATTGTCTAGAGCCTTGCTTTTGTCAGGGCCTGCTAGTGGTGGTCAAATGAGGGGGGGGGGGAGATGGAGAATTTCATTCATTTTAGGGTGGTAAAAATTGTACATTTAGACTGCAATTTAGTAGGAACTGGAATCAAAATAACTTTCTGCAAAGTTGTAATTTTAGTCAGACAACCAACACTGGTGTTAGAATGATGGGACTCCATACATGTTTGATGTGGGGGGGGGGGTTTGGGGAGATAGGATATTTCCTCTGACTTTGTGCTGGTACCACCAGTGCACGGTTGAACTTTAATTGAATGTTACAGACAGAAGCACATTAAAGACAGAATCTTAGTTACTACATAAATTAATGGGGCATTACTACTGGTGAATAAGGCATTACCACTGGTGAAATTCGTTATAATCATTATTAATTATTTTAAAAATCTGTGAATTTGAAATCACTCACTTTCCTACTGTTAGATCTAAGTCTGTAGTTGGTGGATGAAAAACAGTAGCGATCTGGTGGAAGATTTGGACCATTGTGTGGCTTGATGGCTGGAAGTGAACTGTTGTTTTTTACTCTGGCAACCTCTAGTAAAAGCTAAAAACAAACATCACAACATAATTATTCATTTTTTAAATAACAACAACGAAACACACTATACTGTAGATGGTGGGGGAAAAAAATCACTTAATTTTTAAAACATTGAATAGCTCATCTTAAAGAATAAAACAAAGTTATGGAACAAAGACAGCAGCGCATGTTGCAGCTTGACATGATTTATTGTCACGTCATGTCTGTGTGAGTTAAACACAGTAATGAAAATGTTTGGGACAGTCTTGATGTAGATTATTAAATATTTAACATAATTATAATGAAATGCTACAATTGATGTTTAATTATATTTGTTTAGTCATTAAATATATTGTTTGATTGTTTCTTATTCTTGTATTCAATATTTTCGACTACAAACAATGGAAACATTTTCATGTTCAGTACTTATTATATTTATTATTAATATTATTTTTGTATTCGGTATGAAGACACAAAAAAAATGTTTGATTCATTTAGAGAAAAGAAATGATGATGATTTACCTCTCTGGGTGGTGGACAGGTAAAAGAATGATCCATGCGTGTCTGCACGGCAAGCTGAACATCTTCACCATCGACAACCTTTTTACCAGCATGATTACAGTAAATCTGTGCATCATCCAAAATGTCAGTGACATAACCTGAAAAAAAATCACAATACGTTTCCTGAACGAGTATTTACAGTATAAACTGTTACGCTGTACTACTGAAAACTGAACAGAAAATAGGTGCGCCCTCCTTTCTTGGCTAGGCCTCGGTGTGCAGTGAGGGTAGTAGGTAGGCCTTGCGGCGCCTGATTGTGTCTGCGGTCCTCCTCCAGCTTTGGCAAAGTTGCAGACGGTAGGCCTAGGCTAAATTAGCACGAATTTTTGGCTATATAATTAACAAACTTACGATAAGTAAATTCCAACATCTGATTAATAACTCGAGGTTCGTACTCTGTTACCCCCATGTCTTTCAGAATTGCTATCATCGTTTGTACATCCTTTGGACTACGACTGCTTGTTGGACCGATTGACGACGCCGCCATGTTGAAGGATTTCGTTCATATATGAAGCGCCGGTGGCGCCTTTACAGAACGTCTTGTATGGTCGGGAAATTAGATGAATATAAAATACCGTACTCGCTTGAATAACCGCCCCTCCTAACGCGAAAATTTCCTTAAGCGCCCCGTTTGAATAAGCGCCCCCCTCATAAGATTTTCTTTTTAGCAAATCAATAATCCAATCAATCCTGGGACTGTGGTTGTTGGCATGATTTAAGCTGTAGAGTGGAAATTCTTCTTCAGACAATATCAAAATTAAAGGATATTTCTCTTGGACAGATGAGAGCTCCGATCCCTGGAGAGACAGTATATTTTCAACTTTAATCTTTTTACATATTTGTCTATGTCTAGTCCTACTCCCCTTTTTCTTTTTTCGACCTTAAGCACATTCTCATCTGAGTTTTCAAGAAAAATACAATGATCCTGTCATCCTGCTAATCTCAATCGGCCGATGGCCAACAAGCTATAGACCACTACCGTACCACCACTAATTGCATCTGCTGTTTTGCTGTTACCTGTATGTAAATATTCATGCATTCTTGTTATGAGCCATGTTCTCTGGACGATTATCTCCTCTAACCACCATTCGTAATGTCCTTATATAATCTCTTTTTCATTCAAAAGTGGCTCTTGAATTTTTAATTACTAAAATAATTTCCCATAAGAACCTCTCGATTTTCATCTATTTCCATAAGCGCCCCCTCAATTTCCACTCTATTTACATAAGCGCCCCGTTTGAATAAGCGCCCCTAAGAAAGTGCAAAAAAATATTTTAAGCGCCCGGGCGCTTATTCGCGCGAGTACGGTACTAATGTGTTTAGTATCAATTTTTGAATGCTAATATTAGTATTAAATTAAGTCTCATGCGCCACTACTCTTTCTCTGAAAAAAATAAGTTCAGAAGAAATGCTTTACGAATTTTGTAAAAATTATGGAGAAAATGATCTGAACTTAAAGCATTTACAAACCTTGTTGTAGATTAAGTATCAGTATTACTGAGTAAATTGAATTTAATTAATTTTGTTTACCCTTACTTTATTGAAGAGTTGATTGATGGTAAATTTGTTATGTTATGTACTAGCAGTTAAGAATCTTAAATCGTTTATTCTGTTTCACCATGAACGCACCAAATGAGTTTTGAGTGCCACCGATCTAAAGGTGAATGTTCCAATAAATATTATAATACAGTATTATTATTATTATAATCGCTACATGCTATCGCCGAATCGGGGAGCTTTTTAAATGGATTTATTCAATTTCGTAATTGTATATTATCATGTCATCATTATCACATCATTATTATTAAAGGTATTAGTTATGCTTTGCTTTTTAATGATAGATTTTATTATTGTTTAATTTAATTATTGTTTGTGTATATCTGTTTTAAAAATTCCTAAGACCGGACTAACAGGCCTGAGAGCAGGGTGTTTTTCAGACTATAGTTATTCCTAGCCAACTTAGGTTTTTTTTTATTGTCTCAAGTATTTGTTTAATTTCATATTTGTTTTGTATTCACTTATTTATGCTATTGGCTGAATAAAGAATGAATGAAATCAAATCAACAGTAGATGTGTCTAACAGTATAATATAAACAATATAAGAATAATAATAATAATAATAATAATAATAATAATAATAATAATAATAATGATGCTTGCAGAACACCACATAGATAGTTCTGAAAACAGGGAAATACTAATAATAATAATATAGTATATATGACACACATGCACTCTTTTAAAAATTCTCAAGGCAATAATTTAAAAAAAGGTGAAATGTGATCGTGTTTCTTAATGTTGAAAATAATTCTAGCAGATGTGTTGCATGTCTTTGAGAAGCCAAATAGAAGAGTTACCCATATTTATGTGATGAGTTGAAGTATTTTTCAACTTCACGCCATCAGTTTTATTATTCAATTTTGTCAGTTTATGTTGCAGGTCAGAAGACCGATACAGACACTACATTTGATATTAATGGTATTGTTTAAGAAAACAAAGATTTTTTTTATAACAGCGAGCACAGTAGTGTAATGCCTGCATACTCTCAGGAGTTCCCTAGCCCTAATCAAGAAATCGTCCTGAAGGAAAATATATTTAGTTTGAATTACCAATCACGATAGCTTGTTACTTTCTTCAGAGTTTGTTTGATACTGTCTTATGTAAAACGATGAATCCCATGGTTTCAAGGGACTACCAGTAATATTTTACTGTAATACAAGACACAGACAAGTATATGGCAATATACAAAACAAAACTAATGCTATTACATTCATTATTTCTGAAGTGTTGATATTCATCTGTTGTTCAGTGACCTTTCTCTAAAATAATAAAAATAAGAAAAATTTCAAGTTGCGATACAATATTCAAGCCCTTATGTTGCAGCCGCGTAGGAAGTACACAGGAGATGCATGACCCCCCCCCCCAAAAAAAAAATAACCCCCCCCCCCCAAAAAAAAATATTGTTCCCCCAGCTCCCCATAACCTAATCTTCAATCCTCACATAACCTTCATGTCCCTCAATCAGCACACCCATTTCAAGACTACTGTACAAGATACGTCACTGCTATGTTCCACCTTTAATATATGCCTGCTGATATTTTGCCAATCTCAGATAGATTGACTGTTGCCGCATTTATATGCCAACTGAGGCACTCATATTCAGTTGATGAATCAGTAGAATTGAAGCAGTTGAACATAATGTAGTTCCCCTAAGGCCACAACTTTACTCTGGCTAATTTCCACAAAATGACAGCATAAAATGTACATAAACATGTGCCTTTGAGAAACAACATATGTGTTTTGTGGAACAAGCATGTATTCTTGCTGTGCTCTGATTTGTTAGTTGATTGACAGCCTGGAACAGTATCATTGTAGATTGAACATCCTTATTGGGAAGCATGTAGGTTGTGCTCAATATCTCCGGAATATTAAAAAAAACCCAGCAAAATAATAATTTAGTTTACAGGAAACCTATATACATATTTCTAGAAACCCACCATTATTGCAACACAAATGTGTCCGTAGATGTAAGTGATGAGTTAATGTACAATATGTGATTCGTCAATATAGTCACATATGTCATTATTACTTAATGTATTTTGTTAAAAATTTTTGATGAAATTCCGATCGGATTGTATCATTGATAAATTTCTTTTCCATTTTGTCATCTTCTCCCCTAGCACAATTCTTGAAAACCACATCATCATCCCACCTAAAACAAAACACAAGAACATAATGTCATTAGGTTTCTCATAGATCATTTATAGCTGCAAGTGTCATTAAAATTAAGCCCAACACTTTGATATGAACTAGATTCAGTAACTTCATTCTCCTTACAATGATGAGCAATTTTTTTTCAGAAAAATCATTTGTATAGAGTTCTGATGGCTTTTTTTTTGCCGTCAGGACACCATAATTATCTGGAGGTTGTGGGTTTGATTTCCACCCAAATCACTTCTTACAGATTTTTTTTTCTCTGAGCATTCAGTACGATAACAATTCAGGTAGTGCAACATCATTTTGTACATATATATATATAGGGTGAACCTTCAAGCATACAGTATCCTAGAAGATCGGCTGATATACAGGGCCCTCTTAAATAAATGAAATAATGTGATGCTTTACCAGTGAAGACTAATTACGAGGCTTAGGGAGTGGATATATGTGTTAGTTGTGAGAAAAAAAAACCAATGTGCTGCCATAGGATTTGAACCCAGGACCACAGGATTGGAAGGCAAGCACTTTGACCACCAAGCTACACCTCCCTATAAAGGTCATTTGCATTGTAGTAGCATATAAAACAAAATGTTTGACAAAAAAGAAACAAACAAACAAACAAAAAATAAGCAAGTTATCTTTTAGAATATTTTTATTTTAATACTTGACAGACATTTTAAATGTTTATACTTTCATTTCACTAACCTTCTTTTCACTTTAAAATCACTGACTTTTTGAGAGTTTATAAGTGGATTCCCACTGATTATATTTTCAGTTCTTATTCTATCCTCTTCTATTTTCCTCTCAAGTTCCTGTAAAAAAGAAAAATAAAAAAAAAATTAATGACGTAAAACCTTGAAAATTTTTAGGACATTTGGATGGGTTTCTTTTAGAGTTGGGCTTCTTTTCAAGATTGGCTTCTTTACGAGATTACTTTGGCAAACTAATGAGTGGACTTCTTTTCAAAATGAATGCTGTAAATATTTGTAATTGCAACTATACAGCATTTTCCAACTATGGAATTCAAAATTCTGTAATATTTTAAAATTTTAAACATGCTAGTACATAAAATGATATTGATGTATATAGTACACGCTATCATAATCATCAAAGACAACGTCAGTCTAAATGTACGTACCATCTTGAACAGAAGCCCATCATATCTCAATTAGAAACTCATGGGCTTCTTCTCGAGATTCAGCTCATTGGGCTTTTATTCAAGGTTTTACGGTATTTGCATAAAAATTTATTTTGCCAGTCAGAATCTACACAAAAGTTTCCCCTACTATTATGAATATCCAGTATTGATGGGTTTAATCATTTGCTTTCAAATTAATGTTTAATAAATAAGCTATTTGGAAAAGGATATTCCACCCTTTTGTAATTCTCTGGATTTTAACTTAAAAAATCTGCCAATTTCTTGCCTAATTTTAAAATTCTGGAAATAACTTTCAAATCATATTTTGTGATTTTACAAGATTATAAAAAAAAAAAAAAAAATTGAGAAAAATGAATTAAAGTCTGAGAGGATCCATAATCATAAATTTTCTTACTTCAGCCCCAACCATTGGTGAGGCTGAGGTGGTCTAGACCCACCATCTATGAAAGTCCCTCCATCTCTATATCTTTAGCTCCTGGATCTGCCACTGATGAGGCAGTAACTTTAAATTCAATGATTGTTTTTTTATTATAAATTTATGAAAAAAGGGTATAATAAAATTAAATCAATCACCTTTTGCATTTGTTCTTTAGCTCTTTCCTGCTTGATCTTGTTCAATTCAGCTAACAATTCTGCAGTATCATCATCATCGTCACTATCACCACTACCAGAGTTCTTTATCAAAATGTAAATGAAGGAAACAGTTTAATAATAATGGCACACTTTAATATGCAACACCAAAAAAAAGTTAATTGGGTACATGTAAAAGAACACAATAGATAATTGTAAGCATGGCAAACTTCTGGACGGAGCTCACATTATTATTAATTATACAAGATTTTATAAAAAGTATTTAAAATGATTTATAAGTTAAGTACCATTTGCCAAGAAGGTACCAATTTCTTTATAGTGCCTGTGTTTTGTTTGATCTTGCGCAACTTGTTAAAAAAAACCTTTTAGTTATGACACCACGTTGCTAGGCCCACACAAATGTGACAAGCCTAACATTGGTAGACCTACTGTATGCTAGAAAGGCCTAGGTTAGATAAAATTGACTTATAAAGAAATTATTGTAACAGTATTTCAGGCACTGATTGAAAAATAAAACTCTTGGTTGTTAGTTTTCAACAGTGCCCTCAACATTTGACAAATATGCTGCCTTCATTAGAACTTGTGAAGTCGGTGTTTCCCAGTTTACAACTTGTGAAACACGTTCATCCAAATTCTGATTGTATGTTATTGTATGTTGATAGACATTTGTTTTAGACAATATTGTCTAATAATAGCGACTGCCTACAATCAAAGCATTCAAAATGTGTTGGTTTCATAAACTCAAACTTACATCACTGTCAGAGTCATCTACTGGATCATCAGCATCAAGATTTGCTGCAGGGATCTGTTCCAAGCGAGGGCGCTTTGTGCTGGATGACTGGTCTGTTTGTATCAAAACATTGTTAGTTAATGGTTTTACTGTATACTACTTTGCATGTTATAGTCATCACAAGCAAAAGAAAGACATAGGATAATTTGTTAAAAACAGAATGATGATACAAAAAAGTAAGGAAAAAAGGAAGGAAGAGAATGAAAGAGAAGAAATTAAAAAAACAATTACAAAAAATAAAACTTTTGAGGACAGTGAGACCGACAAGTCGCCAATAACCCATAGGTAGTCAGGATGTTTGTATTATAATAAGCAATTATTAGAGCTCCGCATAGTACACTATAGGAAAATTATTATACGAAAGTTAGATTTAATGCTTGCAAAAATTTCCTGAGGGCCTGCAAGGCCCGAAGGAAATTTTTGAATGCATTAAATCTAACCTAAGTATAATAATTTTCCATTTAGTGTACGATGCATGCTCTACTAATTGCTTTATAAGTCAATCACCGTCTTTTAATTTTAGATGTTTTATAACCAACTGTTGTAGCAGTCATCGGTTGCTATAGTGATATGATCAGTATACGTGTGCGTATTTACATTTAGCTGTCCGTATGCTGATTTTTGTTCCTGCAGTATGCGTTTAACTACACATCAGCACAGTACAGATACGATGACAGATGAATAACTTTTGTAATTTGTACTGTGTTAGAACGAACTTGTTTGTAATGCTATTTTGATAGATTTTTGTCAAAGAAATAAACATTTCAGCATTTGAGAGAGAATACAGACTCTGACGTCCTTTTTGGTCGGTGCATGCAAACAGGTAAAATCATGCGAAGATTTCATAAGTAGGCTACGGCCTAGAAGTAGTAGTAGGAGGAGGCCAGTGAGGCCTCCTGCCTGGCCGTAGGGATACATCTATATTTGTTCCTGGAGTCTTTAAAATAGGTCTAGAATATTCCTATTAAACGTTCAGTTTGTTGTGTTTTTGAGGGTCCATTGATTCAATGAACTCCTTTCATACTTAATATTGAATTTAAGGTAACTTTCTTCGGGTTCTTAATAAGCTTGTTTTACGAAAGTAATTTTCAATTGCAATTCAATTTTTATCGCGGTGCGCGATGTATTCGCGGTGACGAAAAAATGAGGAATTTTTTTTGCACACGAACCTAAAAAAAAAAAAATCAAGCCAAGCGTCCGCTAATAGAAAAATTAGTGGACTGTGGGGAATAGGCAAATAACATTGGGAGTTACAGTGATGACGTCACGACTAACTTATAATTCAGATTAATAAACATATAAATTGATCTGCTTGAACTACAGTAAGACAGCAAATTCAACATAAATAGTTATATCCTGCCCAAGATATACAATACAACATTTAACCAATGATCTATAAGCTTCAGGGCTTGAACTTCCCAAGTCAATTTCCATTCCCATACCCACAAATATTGTTTTATAAATTCCTTCTATGTTCCACGATGGGACCAGAATTGAGAGGGCATGTGGCCATCTCTCTACAGACTGCTCTAAAGTTAACATTACTAATCTTCGTCATCACATCTTTGTCACATTCAAAAATTCAAAAATTCAAAAACACACCTCGGCCTTTATCACCACGTTTTTCACGTGCAGATGCTCTTTCTCGCTCCTCCAACTCTCTTCTGAAGTCACGGTTGCGGACATCTTCATGACTGTCTTGCCCTGGTTGTCTGAATAAAAGAAACCAAACATCCAAATTAATCAATCTTGAATTAAGCATTACCTGGTCTTATAATTATTATACAATATAAAATGAGAACACTAGGTAGAAGAAAAGTTAAAGAAGCTTTTGTTGTCTACAACTGTACCGCCAATACTGAAAGAAATTAAGTAGTTAGTTGTACAGTATCATAGTACTGTACATCAGGATCAATTACCGTGTCTAGTTTTTATATCAGTCTTTACAATTTAATATGACTGGGTGTTATTGTCATCCTATTATTATAACAACATCCAATCATAATTTGTTTAAGGCTGGTGGAACGATATCCACTCTTTTTAATATCACCCTCTCACATGGAATATCTTAGTTTTGTATTTTGCTGCATAACTGACCTGTATTTTAATTTTGTATGTGCTGGTAAATCCCTGCTAGAGTACTGTTTAGATAGTGCACTTAGGTCCCCTTCTCCTTTATTCCTCCCACCTCGTGCAGTGTCAAAGGTTGGTCTTGCTGCTGTTGTCATATTTCTTCTATGAAAATAAGTCATTCAATAATTATTTAATCATTATTAAGTCATAATGCTAGTGCATGCAACATTTTTTATTTGACAGTGTACATTTCACTCTAAAATATTTATTTTATTTTATTTTATTTATTTATTTATTTATTCTTTATACTGGATTACCTCTTGAGTAAGAAGTTACTGTTCTCCCAGAGGGCCCAGTACACATAAATCATTAAAATCTCAAGAAAAACAACACAGAACATCCAAAAAGAAACAAACACAAATTAAGTAAAAAATTACCTACCCCCCGCATTCCAAATACAAGAACACCTAAAAGTAAAACTAATTCTACCAGATTCAGTTCTGACTTTAGGCAAAATTAAATTTCCTGCAGAACTGGATCTGGTAGAATAGTTATGTACACTGTCAACTGAGGTGAAAGTGTTTTGGAGAGAAGGGACTCTGCCACTCAAGCATTTGTTAACAAGGGTGACTAAATCGTTATTTCTCCTTTCGTTAAGAAATGACCAACCAAGAGAAGTATGTAATTGAGATAAATTTGTTCGGTGATCAGCCGTAAGTATAACACGTGCTGCTCTATTCTGTAATTTCTGTAATTTGTCTAATAAATCCTTTCCACAATTTCCCCAAACAGAATCACAATAATCAAATAAAGGTAATATGAGAGATTTATAAAGTAAATTAAGAGAGTTTTTATCAATATAACGACGTAATCTACCCAGAAGAGAAATTCTACCGCTCACCTTACTAAATAAACCTACTGTACCTTGACAGCTTACTGTAGGCCACCTACATAAAAAGACCAGCTCGACCACAATGTGTGTAAACACTTTGATAATCAGGAAAGAAACGTACTATATGTTATGCTTCCTATCAACTAATATAGCCTACTCAGTACTGTGGTTACTTTAAAAAATATGCTTATTTAGAAAAGATTTTGCTTTCAATTAACTTTTAGGTTTTAGTAGGCCTACAGTAAAAGTTATTAAGAAACATGTCTTTTGCATATTTCACACTTTTTGTTGAAGGAAGTGGATGTATTTACATGGTCCACAGCTCATGCATGCTTAGTCTTTATTTTATTTCTCTGAGGTGTTACTTGAATGAACTTGCATTATTGGTCACAATATTTATCAATTCTGGTTAAATATATGCAACCGTAAACAACAATTGTTTAAGTGGGTATTTTTATGTGTCCATGGATTACATAAACGCAGAGCAGTCATACTTAATTTAAGTCTTAAATCAAATTGTATTTCATCACACAATTTTATCAAGTAGGTCTAGGACAATATAAAAAAACAAAACAAAATGTGTTTCATACATCCTACCTAGCTAGGCCTAGGCTTTAATAATAATACTACAGTTCAGTGGACCGGTCCGCTGAGTAATTGCTCAATTAAACCTAGGCCTAGCCATGCCTAGGCTAGTGAGCTAGGGCATAGGAGAAAATGTGACCAATTGTAGACTAGGCCTAGGCCCCCTATATAGAATAATGGCCTAGGCTTGGGCCAGGCTACCCTACTTCTACTACAGTCTCTACTACTACTACTAGGCCTAGCCTAGGCCTACTAATACTATACTAGGGCTAGGCCCTAGCCTAGATTTGTTTAAATTCAAAGAAACCCCCATGTTACACAAACAATTATTATCTCAAAGTATACTGGTGTTAATTTAATGTTAAATTTACAGTATAACCATTATAATATTGCAAAATATAAACCAACCTGAATAAATTAACTTCGTTGCAGATACCGTTCGTCGCGCTTTGCTTTTGGAAAAATCGAACTCGACCTTTTTTGTTGATATTTTTTAGTTGAGGGCGTCTGTAATACTTTTCTAAACCTCTTGGATAGGCCTCCCCCTATGTCCGCGAAACTTCCGGGCGGAAGATATGAATTTTCTTTTCTACATTATTTTTTAAATGGTTAGCAGGAGTAGATAGGTTTTATAAAATCCTTGGTAGGTATATAGCAATCAATCACAATAAGACAACCAATGAGTATTTCTAGCCTAGCTAATTTTAGTTGGGCTAGCCTAGGCCTAGGCTAGGAATAATTAATAAGCTTGGAGAGGGCTAGCTTAGCCTAGCCTGGCCTAGCTTGATGAACCTTGAGGCTCAATTGAGGAGCTTGATGAACCTAGATAGGGCTTAGGCAAGCCCAGGCCAGGCCTGGCGTCGTGGGCTACAAGTCAATTCGCCCCAACAATACCAGCGGTGCCCATCATCCATACTAGGTAGGCCGTACCATATACACCAACTCGTTGTTTAACTGAGTGTGCAGTACAGTGCAAACTGCAAGGTTTCTTTCATGAAATTATTGTAAAATGTGACATTTAAATTTATTTACTGATGTTGATGTTAACTTATTAGAAATCAAAATAATATATTTTTTGGGAGATATACGGATCGGAATTTACAATGATGAAAGATCTAAGCCTAGGCTACCGGTGAGGCCTAGGCCATGTGATAGTGTGTGCGTCACGACGATCGGTAGCTACAATGAAAAAATAAGAATAAAAATTGCATTTATTAAGGATTTACCACCATCAAATAAATATAACTACATAAATTTCAAATTGTGCAAAGAAGAGCTTGCACAGTTTGCAAATTGTGCAGTAAGTCTCAAATTGTACACGACAGGCCCATCCATGCACCAGCTTGCCAACTCGGCCCTTAACCGACTCAGCCAATGGCATAACCAACTCGGTCTAGTCCATAATGCTGCTTAGTTTTTTTTCATAAAAATTATTTTAAATTTTAAATCAGTATTATACAGTAGACCTCTTTCAGTGTTTACATTGGCCTAGCACACTCGCACTTGCAACATCCAATGATTGAAATAATTGAAAAAAATAGACAAATTTTAATTTCTTATTTTTTTTTTTGTCGATTCCTATACAACTACGCCTGCAGTGGTGGATTCGGGGGTGAGGGGTAGCCGGCCTGGCCCCTTCCCCCCTTAATTTCTCAAAATTATAAAAATGGAGAAAAACGGAAAATTATATACAAAATTAAGTCAGCCATTTCAGGCCGTCTAGCGGTGCCTTAATCATAAATTTTCTTATTTCAGCCCCAACCATGGTGGGGCTGAGGTAGTCTAGACAACCATCTGGGAAAGTCCCACGCTGGACCCCTCTATTTTAAATTCATGGATCTGCCACTGAACTATGCCATACCGTAAAACCTCGAATTGAAGCCCTGGGCTGCTTTTTTTTGTTTTTGCGATGGGCTTCTTTTTCGTGGCTACTTTTGCAGAATAAAGAGGAGGGATTTTTTTTCAAAATGAATGCTGTACATTTTTTGAATTTGTACTACAAATAAAACAATAAGTAAGGCCACTGTAGCATCAATCATTTAAATCACCTATGTATAAACCAAGCTGGTTTTTAATTTATTTTGTTTTTTGAAATCCTTGTACAGTGTATATGTACTGTACTATCTCGAAAAGAAGCCCATGGTCTTCTTTTCGAGGTAACTTTGCAAACTAAAGAGGGGGCTTTAATTCGAGATGGGCTTCATCTCGAGATGAAGCCCAGTGGGCTTCAATTCGAGGTTTTACAATTAATGTGAATTTCATACAGTTCATTTCATATTTTTGGCACAAAAGAAAAAGATAACCAGTATCCTGATTTCCTGTGCATTGTCCTATACTTGGTGAATCTTTTGCCTACCAACCTAAGTGGAGTGCACTGCCAGTATCTCAGCCATGGCATTATAAACATAGAAATTGGTCCATATTATTATTGCTTTTGATATATTGTAAAACTATGTTTTGTTACATAAATTACATAAAAATTTTAAAGAAATTACTCTAAAAAGCTGTAATGAAGGCATGTCTTTGTTAAATTGATATTTTTTTAATTTAATTTTGTAATTACGATTTTAAAGTAATTATCGTCACTTTTGTAATATATTTCAATGTCATGCATTTATAATTTTAATAATCTTACATTATCATTTTGTCGTCACTTTAAGAAGCCGCCACACTTTTTAGCTGCTACGATCAAGAGGAAACAGTCATTAAGAAACTGTGGGTAGCGGTAGCTTTTGCTGCAAAGGAATGGGGATTCCGAACTAATCAATGCGCAAGGGCAGTTACCAAGGAACGTCAGTGAAATATGTAAAAAAACACAGTAAGCATGAGCTTGGAAAGGCTAGACAGCCAGTGAACATGTGCACTGTGTAAGTGACGTTGTCGAGCCATGCCGAGCACGCACAGTTATCAAAAAGACGTCTCAGGAACAAAACAGCATCTGCGAAGAGGGTATGAAATAGAAATGGGGAAGATCAAACTTTTTGTGCAACAATTAAACATGCGCAACTCAAGCTAACGCGATCATGTATGGCAATAAAAATTGAAAATAATGAGAATTCCTGTCGAACCTTGGCTATCGAAGGCCTACAGTGCATCATATAATTGTCAGGGAGAATTGTAATTAAATTATCGCAAACAACAGTTTATTTGGCTCTATCATTGTACGTACGTACAGTATGCATTGACAGTCGGATAAAAAGTAACCACAGTATTAACACTGACCACACAACCTACTGTAGGCTAGCCTCTGGGTAGCTACTAATAGCCAAGTAGTAGGGGCAAGCCTAGGTTAAATCACATTGTCTTAAAAGGTATGGTGCTGTACTCTGAAGTAGGGTGGCGTACATATGCTCTTCGTCGTATGCATCCATATTATTGACAATCCAAAAAATGTAGCCACACAAACTGAGAGCAGTAGGCCTAGCTGAGGTGGAAGTGGGTGTGGGGGAACTAGCCAATCTGAAGCGGAAGCTTAAAAATCGGATATGATGGAATTTATAATTTGTCCAACCCAGCCAGCAGAATAATGAAAATAATAAATAAAAAAAATTGAATATAAATAAATAATATAAAATATTAACAAATAATAATAACATTATCATTAATAATAATAATAATAATATTAATAATAATAATAATAATAATAATAATAATAATAATAATAATAATAAACAATAATGGATAAGAACACAAGCTCAAGAAAGTCTATATGGTAGGTCTAGTCCTCCATCAATTCATATATCACACTTTCTAATTTCTAATGTGGATTACTGTTTAGTATGTTTTTTTTTTATTATTTTAATCCTGTGACCACAATGTAAATAACTTTGTGGCTATTGTTACACCAGTTCTACCTGTAGGCTATTATTTTAATGTATATGTGTCATATAACAGAAATACATTGAAGATGATATAGGTCATTCTCAGGTGTACATTACAATTATAGTATTAAGTTTGGAAATACATATAGGAACTATTTATTGTTTACAAATGTAATACTGTAATATTTTTGTAATATTGGTAAGGGCCGAGTTGGTTATGGGCCGACCCAGTTACAGTAAGGGCCGAGTTAGCAAGGGCTGAGCTGGTGTATGGACCCAGTGGGTAATAAGCCGAGTTGGTTTAAGGGCTGGGTTGACAAGGGCCGAGTTGGTTTATGGGCAGAGTTGGTTAAGGGCCGAGCTGACTTGAAGCCGGTGTCATATGCTAATATTAATAATTTTTTCTGAAAAAATGTTTTCCAAAAGACTACCGACACTGCAATGTTTTCTTTAATAGGTAGGGATTTTTCTTATTTTATAGCATTTAGTGATGTACTGTTCAGGATCCAGAATTTTTGAAATGAGGGGCCTTCTAACCTATTCCAGTTTAACTGACCTTTTAAGCAATGCTCATGATGTTTTTTATTTTCTAGATAACAATGGATTCTATGCAATTGTCACCATCTTGTTTGCTCCTTTATCAAGATGACAGTTTAGTTTGTAGCTATGCTGATGGGACAAACCTGGAATTGTCACCTTGTGGCTCTGCATTTATACACACACAAGCACATCCCTCACCTGGTGTTCACCCTTTGCTGAACACACGGAAAGGGGCAATACGCCAGAGAACTGCTTTCGTAACTAGTGAACACAAAACTAAAGTCCAATATGCAATGGACATCAGGAATCGTTTTGCTGCACGTCCCTACGTTACGAGCAACCTGCTACATGATACTGATTATATACTAGTAAGATACAAGTTTAAGTTTTTTTGTGATTGCACAATAGATTATCAAATATTGCTATTTTTATTGCAGATTTTAACTGCAAGGTCTATGGCAGAAAAATACTGTGGAATACTGTATTTCTTTAGTGTCAGAAATTTCAGAATGTGATGCATGGAAAATAAGTAATCAAACCTCAGAAATACAGCACATTAAAATATTAGTCATCAACTGAAAATAATAATAAGATTAAAAAATATTCTTTATTAATAATAATGATTTTCGTTTCTTCTTTTCTAGGAAACCTATGCTGATATTAAAGAGGTCAATTGGTCTCCAAAATTAGATGAGCAACACGTTGATGTTTTGGACAATGGTGGAGTGCGTATACGCTCTCTTGATGAATGTGCTTCTTTGATAATTTCAGCTAATGAGCATGACCTCAGCATTGAGTACCTCTGTAAAATCAGTAACAGAGTTGTTGATAATCGTAGAGAAAACATTAGGAATACTATCTGTGAGGATTCTCAAAGACATTGTGACAGAAATCATGCAGGAATATTTGGTTCAGGTGCAACTGCTGTTAGAAATGATTCATGTGCAACTCATGACACTGTAAAACAAAAAACCATACAGTTTGCTTATGTATGGATGATCCAGCATCTGTCAGTTAAACACTGCCCTTTTGAGTGGCAACATCCCTTACAGCTTGTAAAGAAATTTAAACATATGAGAGTAATTGGAAAGAAAAAAAATAATAATGAATGTCCTCTTCAAGAAGAGAATGAAATTGATACAGAAACGAATGCATCAATAGAAAACTGTCTGGGATCTTCGGCTTCTGTCATAAGTGACGAAGATGATGATAATGAGAAAGAAAGGCAGATGAAACACCATTTTCTAGAAAATTCTTTCTCTGCCAATAGAAATGTCCCCAAAACTATACCTGCTGCAGTTGTGGATTGCACATTTGTGAATTCTGTAAAGATGCATTTACCAGATCATTTACCAACAACATGCAGTAACCCTCAACTTCACCACTGGAGGAACATTTCAAGTACACAACAGTTAAGTGAGAATGTGGATTTTGATGCTCTAGTCAAAACACCTAATTGTCCTCTAAAAATGATGATTGCCAATGGTGTTATATACAGGTACAGTATAATTCTTTCATTTTTATTTTTGGCTAGACAAGACCTTTTTTATACCTTGATTCGCAAACTTATTTTTTTTAAAGATCGTCAGAAGAGGGCTGAAAAAAAAAACATTTGTTTTATTAACAAATGGTTTTGCCAAAAGCATTGAGACAGAGGAGAAATTAAAAATTAAGTTTTATTAGTGAATGTAAACAGTGTACTAATGGGATGGTTAAATGCTTTCAATTTATATAATTAGGAAGAAATATACATATCTTTCTGGAGATTTTATAGCAGTGGAGTGCATAATAAAAATAAAGAAAAACTTTTATTTTTTTTTAATTTTCCATTTTTTTGTAGCGGCTAAATTAAAACAAGGTATTAAAAAAGTCTCGCCCTATAGAGAAATTTTTCCCATCAAACTTATGGCTATGTTCACACACACCACCTAACAGTTAGCAGGATCCAGATAAATAACGTACAATCTCACCCTTGCGTTCATACAAGAAAATCCCCAATCCAGATATCAAGAAGATGACAAAGGGATCACTGAGCAATAGGAAACTGGAAATTGGAAATGCATATTTGTGATTGGTTAATGATAGAAACACACTCAACTTGCTAACCGTTAGCGCTCGCTAACTGTTAGGGTATCCAGATTCTGGTAACGGTAACCGATCGGGCGTCCTTACAGGAGTGCTAACAGTTATCTTTTGATCCGGATACTGGGGCTCTAGTGTTATTGGGGCTCTAACCTAATATTGATACTATAATCCTGTTTTAAATTAAGTTTGATAGAACCATTAGTTAGATGGAAAAGTTTTAAGTAGATTTTTTTTCACATTACAAATTATCTATTAAACAAAAAATGATTGCTTTTTAGTTTGTTTTACATATATAGTACAGTACAGCGTAATATCTGGTATGAGAAAACCAAATAACTTCATGCTGCGTGTGGAGTCTTAGAGTAAGTGATGGCTAATTAATGGACCACTGTATAGTATGTATTGTCAAGTCATATTGCTGAGTAGTTAAGGCAGGAGTGGTTTGAGCGGCATACCAGTCTATCTTTCTGATGGTGGAACGTCTTCTAGGATAGGACAGTCAACAGTAGGCCCAGCCAAATGCCAACAGATTTCAGCAGCACACCTGCCTATGGTTCTTGTGGTGGAACATCTCATGAATTTTTTTTGTCTTGTATCTATATTAATACTCACTTCCAAGAAATACTTAGCAGTAGATGCTGAATTATGTATTTGTACAAAAATAGAAATTAATACAAAAGGATATTAAAATCAAATGCAGAGCTACTGTAGTTCATGCCCTGAGGCTTGTCTCCATCAGAAGTTTTCAGACCCCCCCTCAGATGCCCATATCAGGCAAATATTGGAGCCACCAACTGATAATGACCACCAAATGATGGATGTGGAATTGAGCAAGTGGGGGACATACAGTTTTATGTTCTTCATTCTATGAACTGGTATTTCATAGTACATTCAGTGGCAAATTATTTCTTTCTAAATTTTATTCCAGTGAATTAAATTACTTTTAAAAGTTGTAAATTTCACCTATACATAATAAATATTTGAAATATTTGAATAAATTATTAACTTTCAAATAGCATTCACTTTTCTTAATACCGGATAGACTTTTAGAATGTAATGTAAAATGAAATAGCGCCATCTATTGGCTTGTAAATCTAATCTGCTATCAAACTTTTTCTGGTTTTGGTGATGAATACAACAGGTAAACTGCTGGACAGTTAGAAAAGAATTAAAAATATAAAATCTATTATTGGTGCATTGTTTTTCCAAAATCTTTCAAATAATTATAATCGTATTGAATAACTTATTAGTAGCCTAGGTTTTAGGCTGTTGCTGTACTTAATTTAAATCTTAACAGCTGAAACAGCCCATACACGGCCTAGCAAAACACTGCCAGGTAGCATAACTGGCTGGTCCACACCTCAATTTTGTGGTGACAATACAGAACTGGTCAATCGCAGTGTGACTTGACAGGACATTTGATAACCTTTTTTCAACGTTAATTAAAGCTCATAAACACTAGTTGCATTATTTTATAGTCAAATCAAAGACAGAAAAGGACTAATTAAAACCTCAAAATGTCTGTAAATCTGACAAAGTGTAGCTTTTGTTTTTTAAAACAAAATCTGTTTCTGGTTGGAAGTTATTATATTATTATATTTTTTTGTCCTTTTGAATGATGTTTTAATTGAAAAGCTCAGTTTTGGCAATTAGACATAATTAACTCATTTGGCAAAGTTGTCATTGCTCAGAATGAAATTAAGACAGCAATTACTTCTAGGATATAATAGTAATATGAACATATATAGAATTGAGTCTAGTCCTGAGGGTGACATCTTGTGTAGCGATTTAAGTATTTTGTATGATACACACCATTCCATCCACATCGTTTACAGTTTGGCTCCCTCGCAGGGTATCTGCATCAAATTAAACTCACACATCTTCACGGCCTGAATTTGATTGCATAATTCAATTCTTAAGTCCCTCCGGCCTCCTTTTTCCATGAAGACTATGAGTAGGTAATCCATTTACAGAGGGTAACCACGTAACGTTGCAACCAAGTGCTCCTCAGGGGGCAGTTTTCTTCTGCTGGGAGAGACAATAAAACACATCTCTGCATTGTTATTATCATGTTTACTTAAATCATGTTCAGTAAACAAGATTTCTTATTAAATGATTAAGTCAGTGACTGCAGAGTTTCTTGGTTCCGATTCCAGAAGTTGGTAGCCTATGACGTACATTTTAATTACAGAGCTTTCAGCAAGTCTGGTTGATGATAAAGCTTGACGCTTGTAAGTTACCTGCGATAACCTGCTTGCCCGCTCCACCACAGAGTTCATCCTTGCTTCAAACCAAACTTTTGCTCTACTGTAGCACTACTCTTGCTTCAGTAACAGGGATTACGAGGTTCTTTTTGCTTTTAATTTCTGCAGGGTTTATTTTGGAAAGGTCAACAGAGTGTGAGAAGCTCAGAAATATTAAGTGAAAACTGATATTTTGAGTTGCAGAGATTCTTCATAGAGTAGTGCAGTGTTGCAGGAAAAGCATGATAAAGAAATGGTTATTCTTTGAGCATTTGAAGAAGTTATTTAACAGAAGAAGTGCTAAAGTCATTGTAAATTTGCTAATATAAACCAAAATTTATTTATAGATGCATTGTAAAATTTAGAGATATCTATTGGAGATGAATCTAGTCCTGAATGCTAATACACCTGTATATTCAAAATTTCATAATTTCCTCGCATTAATTAATTTGCTTCAAACTACAGCAATTAGCCTAGTTTTAAGAGCAACCGATCAGTAACTCCTAGAGGGTATGCATGGTTTTGAATCTCAATGGGGAAAATATGATGCTCACACTCTAAAGAAAAGTTCATTAACCAGCCCACGCCAACCTTTCGAATCTGCAGTCTACCAATTTGTATTGAATTTAAACCTATTAATTATTTTCTTTAATAGCAATTTGTGATATTTTGGAATACTGACATACAGTATTCTGATAAATTTTGCCATTGAGTACCAGAATGAGAAGTTTTGCAATAGGAAGGATGAAAAAAATATTGGAATGGTGTTGTGAAAAGCAAACTTGTTGAGTCTCTTAACAACTGGAAAAGTGTGGAAAGTGGGTGACATTTATCTGGATAATTAAAAGAGTGTTGGAATTGGATGAGTCTTCACTAGTTGAGTTTGCAAGATTCAAATCCTTTTTGAAGCACTACAGTAGTGTACTTTCACTATGATTCTGAGGGTGTATTTGATCTAATTTTAATTTCTAGCATGTTTTCCGATGAGTTAAACACCTTTAAAAAAATTAAAAAAATCTAACACTAAAATTTAAAAGTATTTTTGAGGTACATTTTTTAAAGGTTTCTTTTTTTTTTTTTTTTTTTTTTTACAAAAACAAAAAGA
>NW_022757608.1:33110-71689 GCF_011630105.1 Anneissia japonica
AAGAAGAAATCACTTCTTACTTTTTAAAGTTAATTTTCTCCAAAAATATATTTTCTTTATGCTCTATCAGATTATACCAATACTGTAACTAATTTTATGTTTTATTATACAGTTTTTACCAAGAGATTCATTTTGTGTAGACAAATAGGATATCTCTTGGAAAAATCGTTAGAATATAGTCTTTGTAAAGAACATGTTTTGATTTTAACTTATAAATTTAATATATATTTTTGCTGCTGCAGAACTATATATACCATCACTCCATTTAATTATCTCCTTGATCAATATACTTATTGATCTGGGATTACCTTGCAACTTTTTTTAAGACCTTATAAGGATTCCATCCATCATTCAATCTAAAAAGTTGACTTATTGTTAGAGTGGACAGGTGGAAGACAGGAAAATGTCAAATGGTCAGCCATTCTGATTTCTAATAAATAGCTTTATTTCATCTACTTTAAATATATAGTTGACAAATTGACTAATTAACTTTTGAAAAATTATAGGTAAGGCTAAAATCTGAAGACATACCGGTAAATTTTATATTGACCTTAACCTTCATGTATCTCTGAGTAGTTGTTTTGCAAATGGCAACTTCATTTCATTTTATTCAGTTATAAAAATCGCAGTCAAGGACTGACAATGATACTTATACAATAATACAGAACAGTATATAAAAGCATCAAAGGATTACATACTGCACAGACATTCAGAAAAAGAATAAAAACATAAGAAATTGTATTGAAAATTAGATCAGTAAAATAAGGTTACTTTTCACTCCCATGATATTTTCCAGATGCAAACACACATCAAAATTTACTATAGATATTGATTTTACACCAAAAAAGAACTAAATGCCTACTTCTCAAAAACCCCTGAACATTAAACATTTCAAGACTTACAATATAAAATTGGTAGATTTAATTGTATGTTGTGTAGCTCTTAAGATCCCATGTTACTGCACAAAGGTTTGTGTTTTTGAGAAAAGTATTCAGTTCGTATTAATTTAAATTTTCACTAATCTTGCACTGCAGTCATTTCAGATGATATCAATAGAAGTTATCATTTTCCAAATGTCTTGTTTGTTATTTTTTGAATTATTTCTAAGATAGATTGTTATTCTTTGGAAAAATCAACCTTTTACTCAGCATTGTTTGTTTTCAATAATAAATCTCGTAAAAAGTCATAACGTCAGTTGATAATCCGATGGACATTATGGCTTTTCTTCTCGTGGAAGTGTGCTACAATTGGTTATTTTCTCTGGATGGCTCCAGGCTGTTTGCTGACCAATCCATGGTCAGCTTTTCATTACCAAATCTGGTTCAGTTGTAAAATGATATTCAGAATTCTGAAATTTACAATTCAGTGTACCACTGAAGGCTCTGCTTTGTGTACTTCTAATTTAGTTAGTTGATTGCGATGATCAATGAAATTTCATATACAGTATTCTGTTTTTTGTGTTTTTTTTTTTTTAGCAAATTAGCAAAATATAATTGTATGGTGTTTGAAAATGCCAGTTTTCAAGCGTTCAATCCAGGCTCCAGAGAGAAACAAGGATTGTATGTTGACACTGAATAATTGTTAAAAGAAATATATTAGCTGTAATAAAATTTTCAAATATTTAATAACTGGGGAATAATAATAATAATAATCCTAATAATAATAATAATAATAATAATAATAATAATAATAATGATAATAATAGATGGATTTATATAGTGCAAAAACAGTTGAGTTCTTTCTTAAAGTACCAATGGACGAAGAGTCACAAACTTCAACAGGTAGTGTACATGTTTACTAGAAATCCCCTCCAGAGAAAAGCACCCAATATTTTGCACCTTTTTGACCTGCCAGGGAGCGAACATGGCAAAAATGTGAAGCATTTCGAGACATTTCTGACATAGGAGGTGCTATTTATTTATTTACTTGAACTTACACTTTCGTTACTGTAGCACTCATCTATTGACAAAGACGAACAACAAATATTATTAACTAAAGTTTGTAATAAAATTAAAACCAAAATCTAATAAATTTTTAATAAAAATTGGAACACTGTTGCCCAGGTTGGCTAAAGAGTTCATCCTACACATTTGTGATACATCTTCCACTTTGCTTCCCTGCAGGCACCACGGTACATTCATTCCTATTGAATTTTTGGAGACCATTTCAATCGAAATTAATTGCATCCTATTCATTTTGTGCTCCTGGTTGAAGAGAGAATTAAGGTGCCTTGCCAAAGGCCACAATCAACCCAGCATTGTACAGTAGACTGTGACCTCTTTAAGCATTAACTTTGAAGCCTGAGGGACACCATCTAGAGCATGCTCAAATCATACCTCTATGATTCTAGGGTCAAGATATCAATGAGGCCTAAAGCATAAAGAAATTTAAGCATAAAGCATAAAGAAATTTAAGCATAAAGCATAAAGAAATTTCCTGAAGCATAAAGAAATTTCCATCTATTTTGCTAAAACAAACATAAAAAATAGATGTCAGCATTAGATTAGAAAAAAAAAGGCATGAATGCAGAATAATTAGCACAGGACATGACATTTATTTAGCACACACAGCCATGGCATAGGATAGGAGACAGTTATTATATTTTATACCTATTTTTAATTCAATAATAGTCATCTAAATGCAATTATCATTTTCATTAATATATAATAC
The DNA here is from genome assembly GCF_011630105.1 of Anneissia japonica. Taxonomy (NCBI): domain Eukaryota; kingdom Metazoa; phylum Echinodermata; class Crinoidea; order Comatulida; family Comatulidae; genus Anneissia; species Anneissia japonica. Next base: position 35,781 of record NW_022757608.1, read on the forward strand.
TGTAGTGGTTGGGCAGTCGTGCATCTCAGTCTCACATCCTTAAGGTCAGTGTCAATAATGTCATTATAGTGCTTATGTCTTTTAATACTATATCTGCAGAGAGAGAATGAAACAAGAGCAAATAAGAAAGAGAATATATAAATAAGGAAAGAAATTTATAGTAATAATTAAAAATGATAATTATTATTGTTTATTATTTATATTTTTATTATTTAATATTAATTTTATTTTAATTATTATCATTTGTCATCATCATTGTTATCATTAATATCATTACTATTGGATTGTCATGGTATAATGTTACACCATATTTCCACTAAAAGCACTGACACAATTTTATTGCAAGCGCGTTTAAGTAGGTTTATATGTTATTTGATGAAGTTAATAGCAAAAGATGGTTTTATGTTTTGCGTTTATCTTTCCATGGACTGGATAGTCCATTGCTAGAAGGTTTGGTGTATAATAATTAGTCTAAAGTGCTACATATGCAGTGTACTTTATTTTAATGAATAGTAGTAATTGTTATTTATTAATTTAAGTGTCCATATAGAATGAAAGTACAAGTGTTTGAATGTTAATTGATTGCAGATTCTTCTTGAAACCTGTGAAGTCGGCTGAAATTTATCCTGGGGATGGATCAGTCATCACATTGCAGGACTCCAGAGGGCAGTATTTCACACATACAGTGGTCAACAAGGATGGTTTAACTACTGACAAGATGTTCAAGGTCAACAATCAAACACTGCTGAGTAGCAATTCACCTCAGGCTGCCCTAATTAGGATGGTCAACAAAGCTTTCAGGTTATTAATATTTTCTATTTTCTGTTACATTTTTATGAGTGTGTCAAGAAAAGAGTACAGTATCGCTGTTTTGCTCTATATTTTCAGACAGTATAAAGATAGACTCCTGATAGAAACTTGAGTATACTGCAGAAACTAGGTCAAAATTACTCTAGCAAGGTGCTGTCACCTTTTGGTCATCTGTCAACACACTGTATTTGGCATGCGTGTCAAATCAAATGAACTGAAATGAATATTAACACATGCGATTTTACACAAAAATGCACATTCCATTTTACCAGAAATTTCACTACCACAGCATAGAGTATATTAGGCTATTGTCAGCCACAAATTTATTTATGCTTAATGTGTAGCACTTACCAAATACAATACAGTTTGGTGATTGTTGGCAGTTGGAGCTAATCATCAATAAAAACAAATCTGCCGCATAATATATTGTTACATTTGCGATCGTGGAACCACGTTTTCTGCTTATACAGTATGTACAGGATTTTCGGTTTGCCTTCTGATTTCAAAGTACAATAAGTCTTCCATACGTCCAGATAGTTTCTTGTGTGTAAAAACAAATCCAGTCTTACAATTGCATATGATTAAAAATACACTCTCAATCCTCATTATGGCATGTTCACATAGAAACTTTGAACTTTGACATGTACAGGTTTTTATATTTCAGCATCATTGAAAACAGTCAAACAATTGAACCCTTAGCATCCATTGGCTTAATTAGGATTTAATTTACAAATATCAATTGCAAAATTACAAAAATATATTTTAAACTTATTTATTTATTATGTTGAAAAATATTATACAAAAATTCATGCTGTACTGATTTTTGATCAGTTAATATCATTTAATAGTGGTTATATCATTCAAAAAACAAATCATTGTGTTGTTCATCTACTTTATAAAAACAATTGAGCATCAGTATGGAAGTTATCTACTCCTACTGAATCTCATTATTTAGAAGCTTAATAATTAATATAGTTATCACATACTGTAGTTTAAATCCTGGGACAGGGCCATAGCCACCAGTACGGTTTCAACCTGACCACTTTTTGACAGACCTAGCTACTCTTGTCTGTCCACAACAGGGGATGTATGAACCAGTATACCAGGGTATACCCCTACTCATCTAGAAAGATGTGCTGGACTGCACACAGCCCAAAGTGTGTACACTGGGTCTACGGTTTATATAATAGTCCTTATCCGAGAAGACTTGTTCCACCACCGAAACCATAGGCGAGCGTGCCGTTCGAACCATCGCTGGTATTATGGCTGTAGGTTGTGGCACCCCTGCACTAACCGCTCGGCCGTCTAACTCGCCATGTATTGATTAAAAGTGTACCGTAGCAATAGCAATATTATTTTTTGTTCATAGGTCTAACCTTAGATTTGTGTCAATGTCAAAAAAACATTTTGTTGTTACTAAAATAACAACAATGCTGTGTGAGTAACAATCTTTCTCGTGAATAAACCTGTCTGTTTTAAATTCAAGGTGTTTTTATTGTTGTGCTTCATCATAGCCCTGATGGAAGTTTAAAACATATTTTTTTAAAAAATATTTTAAAACTATGTATAAGATTATTACTACAGAACATCATTAAAACTAGTTTATTCAATGTAAAAATAGCAAAATTTTCCCGGGGGCCTTTGCCCCTGAATCCAGTACGGGGGCCCTCCTTGGCGCCTCCCCCCCCCCCCCCCAGTTGAGGAGAAAATAAAAATAAAATTTTGTTGGTGTATAAAAACAGTGTAGTAATGGGATGGTTAAATGCTTTAAATGTATATATAATTAGGAAGAAATATATATTGAAATAAATTCATCTGGTTTGTTTATTATATACAAATTTTCTTTTGTGAATAAACCAGTCATAAATTAGCCGAAACTTTTCATGGATTACAATCCAGTAATATTATCAAGTGACATTTTTGGATATTTCAAGGTAGCGGCTGCTGTAATAAAAAGAAAAGCAAAATTTTTCTGAAATTTCCTTTTTTTCATTGCAATAGGTGCAATAATTGGCCTAAAATAAAATTGTATTTTATTCGAAATCATCAATATTGGCGAGCTGCGTGTTGGCTATTAAACAAGACCTGTAAAAAAATTCCCGCCTTGTTAGAAACGTTCAAGATATTGTTTGGTTAGGAAATTATTATTAGTACCTATTACTAGTTTATCAATCTATTAGTATTTTTTTGTTTTTCCAGTGACAGAAAAAATGTGGTTACTCTTTAAATGTACGAGGATATTTCCATGTCCCACCGAAAAATGTTTTGACTGCCTATTTTTGGGTGATGACACACAGTTTGTGTAGCACATAGTTTAAATGACATAGTGGTCTTTTGTCAATATGAACTTGTTGTAGGTCCAGAATGCTTGTTTCTTCAAGCATGCTTCAAGTTCTATTTTCTTCCCTTCTCACAGACCTATTATTAAATCTAAACTTTTCATTTGTTTATTTAAACATTGTCAAATCAATTAAAATTTCTTGGTGCACTAAACTTTTGTTCATGTACAATCAGAGTGTTTCTAGGTAAAAGCTTTTTCATCTTAAGAATTGAATGATCAGTGGTGGTGCATAATAACATGATGTAAACACCTCACTACTATGTATCTTCATTAATTAGATCGGCTGAATATTTTTTATGCACGTGAAACATGCAGCTTGAGACAATTAAAAAGCAATGAATTTAATGAAAGGTGCCTTCTGGCAGAGCATGCAGAAATGCCTCACTTATAACACATCTTAACCCCAAAAAATGCAATCATGTTAGGAGTCATTGCATAGGTTCCAGATGGTAATTAAATTTCATACCTATTCATGCAAGAAAAGGAAGACATACTAGTTCCTGATAGTTGGTAATTAACTGATTTTAACTATGGAAATAATTCTGCATGAACGCCCAAAGAGAGACATCACTGTTTGGCGTGTAGGCCTATTGTGTGTGAAAACCATAAAGATAGCCATAGGCAGTGATAGTAATTGATTTTTACTACCAAGAATTTGATTCATATAATGGTACAGATTGGCCTGGCTAACATATCATAATACATAATGTACAGTACTTAATTGATAATAACATGCAGATACCGCAGTTGAGCCTGATGCTGAGATAAAGAACATTTGATGTGTGATAAGATTAGGGTGTTTTTAGGGAAGCTATACCATGCTTCTGAGGAGGTTTTAGATCTAGTTGATTGAATGGACTTCTGGAGAATTGGTGATTTTTATAATGAGCATTCAGAAGAATGACCATCCAAAGTAATGGCTATTCAAATTCTTGAAAAAATTTGTATTGACCATAAAAAATTGACCATTAAAATTGACAGTATTGACCATTATTGAGTATTAAAAAAAAATGTTTAATATACCTATACTATACATACATGACATTGTTTAATACTTTAACATTTCATTTAAAATTTAAAATATTAATAGGTCCATGTTTTTAGGTATGTTTTTCAGTTGCCTACTTGCAGACTAAACAAATTCTTGTCATTATGCTGCCACTGCCAGAGTTTTATTAAATAGAATACTATTAAATTTGTCTTATCAGAAGTGTTGCGACTTCAAAATACAGTACGCACGCATCATTGTTTGTTCATATAATTTCAACCTCAGAGAATAAGCGATGAATAAGTAATGTTTTAGTATAAACTTTATAAACATTTATATTTATAAATTGATAGTTTTGTTGTATTGATTGGCCGGTGCATGTCTTTTAATATTTTAAAGCTACCTATTATTTATCACCGTTTTCACGAAGTGACACAAACTTCAAAAATCATATTTTTTCAATTTTTTTTTCTTTGACATTTGGTTATGTACATCAAACTTTACCTTTTCATCTAATTTTTAAGAGTGGAACTACACTAATTAGCTAATTAAGCTAATTAGCCATTGCACACAAACCGAGAAAAATGGATTTTTCGTTTTCACGAACAGACACAAACTTTCATTGGGTTATTAAAAGACGCATGTGCGGCATTGCAATCGTTGTGATCGCTAGTAAAGGCCTAGCTTGGCTAGGGCTAGATGTAAAAATTAGATTTCCCTAGCTTACCTAGGCATATTGGTACCCTTCTTGCAATATAACTTGGGACTAGGTCTATACATGTGCATCAAATGTGGAATTATTCATAAAAAAATAATGATTAAAGCAGGATAAGCCAAAATTGTAGGTCTGTTTTCGTCCTTGACTACAACAATGGTTAACACATAGCTAAAATATATTTTGTGCAAGTTTGTGGCTTAACAACGGGTACGCGTACAGCGCATATTGTTTTCACGAAGAGATACAAACTTCACTCTACATGTAAACAACATATGCTGTGTTTATTCTGATCGTTTTCACGAACAGACAAAAACTTTTCACGCTAATTAACAGGTTGATTATAGTTAAGGAAAGAAAAATAAATTACACATTTGTATTGCTTAATGCTTTATCTTTAAAAATATGTAAAAAAAATATTCAAAATTCTGTTTATATCTTGATAGTGAAATTTATGGATTTGTGAAGTAGTCCACTTCAAACGCGTTTTTCTCAAAACATAGTTTTCGTCGAAATTGACGTTTGTGTACTCACTCGACAGTTTTTCTTGTGATAATCAATGTTAATAAATAACTAATATATACAGAGCTCCCTCAAATTAAAGACCACCTCACAAATATAAACCACTTTTCTGTGACCTTAAATTAACAAATAAGTGCCTTTTATCTGTATTCTTCTAACTACAGACCAAAGCTGCTAAAACCATGGAAACCTCAGTCCCAAAAGTGGCGGATACTGTTCCTGAAATTTTCTGTTTTTAGCTTTCAAAATCATAGATATGAAAGTCAATGGGGACTTTAACTACAGTAATTCATTATTAAGATGTTGTATTTATAATAGTATGTAATTAGTAATTACTGTGTAGTTTTTTATCTACCATAAAGGTAAATAGTGAAAATACAAAACTTGCTGTAATACCATAATAAATTAAAGTAGGGCTTTTTAATTCTGTTTTAGATTACTTTAATTAGCTGTTCATCATTATTTTTTTGTCAATTAGAGAAAACCTGCTAAAGAGTGATGTGAATATTAGTAATGCAAATTGAGCCTGACTTCAGTGAAAGTTATTTTCTCACATTTTTTTTTTGTAGCTTCACTCATGTGTTCATTTTTATTTATTTTGATCAGTAACGTTTATGATTTCCTGTTGTGGATGTTACTGTGACCTGCTTTCGAGAGCCACTGAAAAATAATTATTTTGGTGTTAATCTATAGATGTGACAGTATTACTATGTGTACAGGAAAATATGTATTGAATTTGTACAGTAGAATATTCAAATTTGTAGAATTTACAAGGTCTGATTGAAAAATAGCAGATGACTCAAGAGACCATGGGTGGTCATTAACAATGTATTCCAAGTATTAATTAAAACAATATATGAATGTAGGTTCTGTGTACTTTCATACTAGCAGATTCCGTATATTAAAAAATGATGAGATGTGATATCAGATGAGACAAGAAGTATTATTATAATAATAATTATTTTATTTTTGGACTAAAGTGGCCCCTGAATATCAGCTTTTTTTTGACGAAACTGTCTTTAATTAAAACTCATTGAAATAATAAATAAATAAATAAAATGAACATCCCAATGCATAGTACCCCCAGTACCCCTTTTAATGATATTTTTTAGCTTTTGTTTTTTTTTAACCCACCACCTGTCTGATGGTGATTTTGAATTTAATTTTTGGCATGTTAGCCCAACCGCCATTTTGGAAAAAAAAAAAATTAAAATTGAAAAGTGTCCTTATTTTGGTTGTAACTTTAACCACCATAATAGAATCTTTCGATAACTTAAATCTCTGTTTCACAGTTTAAATAAATTAAGCACTCAATCTAATTACTGAACTGTTTACAGTACTGTACATCGCATTATTTCACATCCATAAAATTGAATTTTGATTAAGGGCCTAAGGACATCATCTGTTTATTTTCTTTTATTCTCCCACTCACTTTCTATTCTCCCAATTTTGTTATCAATATATATATTTAGAAGAATTATATATATATACTTGCTTTGGCAGAACCATTCTTCTAAAAGGAAAAACAGTTTTTTTAAACAGGACAGGCTATAAACAGTTTTTAAGTTTCTTGATTTTCTTCTTTTTTTTTAGATTGTTGAGTGTTATGCCTTACAGTAAAAACAGTTCCACGGAGGTTTGTTGGAAGGTAAGAAGATTGATGTAGTTGAATAATTGACAATATAGTGTCCAATCAGCCAATGTGTACAAGTGTATTATAATAAGTGCTTTATTATTCAAGAAATGTTGCATACTTTTTAATATCTTTAAAGTAAAGCCAGGCACACATTGTGTGGATGCGATTTCGTAGAAAGCACAACTCAAGGAGGCGCGCACAATGGCTCGTTTACAATGACGATCCACTGAGACTGTCCCCAAAAATCAATAGATGGAACACAGATAGCAGAGATGGATTCATCATACGATGATTGTACGACCATTGTATGACACAGTGTTTTCCCGGCTATTTTCTATTTTTCATGTGGTAGATCATTCCAACGGTTTGATGAGTAATATGGGAAGGTTCTTTTTTTTTTGACAAATTTTCTATGGCCCTAGGCTTCTAACGGTGGTACAAATAAAGTATGAGTTTGGCTGCATATGAATTTTAAATCTACGGTATTAAGGATAAATTTTGATTATAAATATGGAGAAGCACATTCTTTTACACATTTGAAAGTCATGAGAATCAATTGTTCGTATTCCACATTGAGTCTTCTCTAGCCAAAGGAAATTAGCTTTGAAGTAAAAGCCATTGGTAATCATTTTATTGAAACTCGTTGGGTAATATGAACACATATTTGTTGTAAATTTACTTTAGATTGAAGGCCGTCTGAATATAGCTAATCATAACAATAATATTCAAATTAATGGTGGATTTTGCATTATGGTATAGAATGAGTAGGAATGTGTCAAATGTTGATTATGCCAATCTAATAAACTGAAATATGTTTAAAAAAAAAAAAATTCTTTCTTTGCTCAGATTTTGGAACCACCGGTGCAAATAGAAAAAAAACAACTGGCAGTCATTATAGAAGAGACCACTGTCCCTGGTCTAGGTTACTTTACCGCCTTTTTAGATGGTCGTATAAGGATAGTGTTTGCAGATCGCACAATATTGAACATGGAAGCAGATGACCACAAGGTCATGAGGGTAAGGATCTTTCTTTTTGACATGTGAAGCCCGGTCACACTGTTTCTGACAAAAATAATATCCAGCTTTGTAAAAGCACTACCTAAACCTTTTGCCAAGGGATACAAGCCACTGGCGATGTTGTTCTACACATGGTCATTGGATCCAAGATCATGCTAGCTCAAAGTGCAAACTTCTCCACTCCCTGGGGAGTATTCCTAGCCATGCTTGCAATTTATTGCCAATACAATACACATTCAATGCCACATCTTCCTACCTAGTACCCATTTTTACTTGTGGGTGGAGAGAGACAAATATTATAGGTACAGTAGTGTAGTGCCTTGCCTGCCTTGCCCAAGGACACAAGTGAAATACACAGCAAAATGCTGACCTCAATGTTGAGAGACCGAAACGTAAGCGCTGCGCTAACCACTCTCACATTCAATTTAATTAGCCTCTGCCTCCCCTCCATGGAGTGAAGCTCCATGGAGGCTATTGTTTTTGCCTATGTTCTTCTTCATATTGTCTTCGTCGTTGTTGTTATAGTCGCTGTCGCTGTTGGTCATTTGTTTGTTACCACAATAACTAAAGTTTGGTAAGTCCGATTGATTTCAAACTTGGCAGAATGCAAGATGGTGATAAAAAGATAGAACTATTGTTTTTGGTACGTGTGTAAATATGCTAATTACTCATTTGCATAACTAATATTTCACTAAATTCAGGTAATTAAGGCTAGTTACCATTTGTAAGTTCGATTGGTTTCAAACTTGGCAGAATGCAAGATGGCAATATAAAGACTTAGCCTTGTTTTTGGTATGTGTGTAAATATACTAATTGCTCATTTGCATAATTAATAATTCACTAATCAAGAAGTTTATGCTAAAAACCATCATGATTCTCAAAAAGGTAGTGAAATTGTAATATTTTTTTCATGATAAATTGTCCTCGTTGTAGTAAATTGTTTGTTACCACAGAAGCTAAAATTTGGTAAGTCTGATTGGTTTCAAACCAATCTACTTATAGATTCTCAGAGAATAATCACACTGTGGGGAGGCTATGCTTTTTACTGCGCAGCGTAAAAAGAGCATTTCTAGTTAAATATTTCAATGAGGGAATTTTTTTACAAGGTTGTAAGAACAATATAGTGTGATTTTTCTTGTCATAGTATGGTACTCTCACCAAATTCAATGGGGCTAAACTTAAACAGAATAATGAAAACTGCCAATAAAATTATAGGTAAAAATCTGGCAAATGTAATGTTACAAGATACTGTAGACACAATGAATCATGAACTCAGAAAGCTATAGAAGATACTGATTATCTGGAATGATCAAGACGTTATACATAAACTCGGGCAGAATTTGACAACTGAATTTAAATTAAAACACTCAAGGCATTCATTTATTCACAACCCTATTATGTAACTGATATCTCAACATATGAGCAATAATACAGTGATTTCATTTTTTTTTTTGTATTAGTTGGTTCTGGTTTAACAGTACTATAGAATTTTTAATTTGATTATTTTATATTTTATTTCCTGATTACTGTGTGTCCAAGAACAATACTGTATATATTATTTGCTTCTTGTTTTGCTAACAATATATCACAATAATATTGAAAATAACAGTGTTTAAATCAACACCATATCATTTAAATTGCAAAATGAATGTTATGTATTTTTACCAAATGGTGGTACAATCACAAGGATAATTTGTCATAGGAATTGTGTAGAATTTCTATATCAGGATTAGTGATATATTTTAATTGATTTAAATTCTAAAATTGCAGTGTCGATTTTCCTATGTTTATAAAGTAGTAGCCTTGTTGAATAGCGGTGGAATCTATTGTATTTAATACTGATGCTCTCAGCCTGTTACAGTTTACAATTTCAAATTAAGTATAGTATTAGGCACAAAAGGATAATAGTAAACATTACTTTTTTGGTCTCAGCATGACTCGTCTGTCTGCTTACATATGCAGGTGAGTTCATGGACTTTACTACATTGCAGCCATGGAATTTAAGAATAAACAGAGACTCAAAAGTAATTTTAACATCAACCTTTGTGTGGAAAATATATAGTTCTGCAGGCTGAATTCATCGGTTTTCATTACTAATAACACATTCGATAGCTAAACTAACATGACTACGATTTCAAGTAACGGAACACTATCCATTGAATATTGAATGTAAATCAATTATACAATATGATTAATTCTGGAGTAGAAATTCTATACAAATTCATGAAAGCTTAGTCTTGAGACAAGGCATAATTGAAATGTCAGTACATTTAATAATATGTTTTCAGAATGTAGAGGAAATAACAGAGGGTTTCTAAAGATGAACAGAAGGTTTCAAAAGATGATGCCTGTATCTCGGAAGTTGTTGAATAAGTTTATTCATACACTTGTTCTTTATTCAGCCCAAAAAATCCTTTGTCTATATTTCTCCTTAACGTTGTTAAAATTTCCCTTTTTTAGCGGCAGTTTTTTCACCTTAAGGTATTATTTCTTACCCTTTCCATTGTTATCGTTTCCCCCATGGTAGTATATAGTCGTATATATATATATATATATATATATATGGGTTATCCTGGTGTTCCCAATTTGATGTAATGCGAATTTGTGAATAAACAATCCAACAACTACTATGAAAGTGAAAACTATTAACTTAATATTGATTTACACAATATGAAATTAAATTTTGTATTAAAAACAATGAGAATTATAGGTTGCTCATCAAGTTTTACCTACTTCCTGGTTCACAGTCATAATAATAATAATAATAATAATAATAATACAAATGTAGTAATGTATCTAATAAAGTATATGAAACTTACGAACGACATGTTTTGACGTGTCCCACGTCAACATCAGGTAATAACGCTAAATGCTACTAATGGTTTAAATACTACCAGTCAGATTTGAGACGAAACAAGCAAATATTAAAGGTAAGTCATGTATATAGAAGTCAGAAAGACTATGGTTTAAAGTCATGTATATAGGAATTAGAATTAGAGAGTGATACTGTTTGAGTTGTTTGTTTGTTCAGTGATGGAATTCCCCAAGCAATGTAAAGTTCTTCTTTTATTTTAAGTTGATAAGTATTGTGGGCCAAGTCAAGAATAGTAAAACAGCCTGAATTAGATGTGTTTTGACATTTAACGGAGTTTTGAAGATGAAATATATGTGATGACTTGTCCCGAACTAAATGCTCCTTAATCCGTGTTTGTATTGTGTCTATTGGTCTCGCCAATATACACGGAGTTATACCCCGCGCAAGTAAATTTGTAGACAACACAGGCTCGGAGATTAGTTGGGACATAGTCTTTTACATTAAAAAAATTTGATAATTTATATGACTTGAAAGCAATCTGACATACATGTTAGAGCAATAATTTTTAACCATAACATTAATTTTTTGTTAACAATAGCTTGATAATGGTGTATGGGGTAACTTGAAATAAGAATGTTGTGTTTGCGTTTTAGGAGGATCCAAAGTGGTGGGCGATAGTTTTCTGTTCAGATAGTTATGTGTTGTTTTATTAATTAATGAAATCTGGCAACAATTTTTTTGAAAAGTGAGTACAAGTTTTCTTAAATTGTTATGAATGTAAACATCACAGTTATGTATGATGATGTATTTTTATTGCATGAGAAATTTTGTCTTTGTTGCACATTCATGTATGATTGTTAATGTTTCCAGTCATTAAGATAATAAGGATGAACGTGCATAGACGTGTTTGTCTAAAAATACACCGATAATGACAGTGTTAGTTGTATATATAGTTTATACAGACTAGCTTTAATTGAGCCACAAATCTTTGTTCACGCAGTGAACTTCTTTAGGTGACTCAGTGTTATCTGATGAAGGTCAAAGCATGGACGAAGTCTCGTCGTTCAATCAGGGTAATAATGTGAAGCATTTGAGGCTTGTGTACGGTATTAAAAGTAAAGTGCTATTTTGTAACACTTGATGTCAACGTAATAGATAAATAATGATGTCACAAAATTATTGATACATTGTAGCATGTTGTTTGTAGTAGGTAGATATTGGATATACCATACTCAATGTCATAATAAAGCTGACAGTAATTCCATAAGATGAATGATAAATCCAAATATATTTAAATTTAATTTAAAAGATACACACAAATAGTGACGTATTCTATGTAAATCTTAGATACTGTATAACGTGATATCTGGATAGTAAGGTTGAAAGTGAGCGCGACAGTGACTCAACATTTGTGAGTGAGACCTCTGTAGATTACGTTGAGCGTATTTCTCGCTTCTTTGTTTTATTGCTTGATATGTAATATGTGTTATTATTATTAAGCACCAAATTATTATGATGTCACAATAGTGATACATTGTAAGTAGATTATAAACTTGAAATCAAGGTCGATAGAACTTACTACCCTTATATTGCACACATAATTTTATATTAATGAGTTTATTATTGGAATAATCAAAGATTGTCGTAGTGGATAGATAATGAAAGTAATCAGTGACTCGGAATATATTGCAACATAAAGCAAGAATTCCATTAGTTTTGTTCTTGTGTAAAACATTAGAATAAGTTTCATTCTGAATTATGCAAACATACTCTGATGGAGCGCGACAATCATTGATAAAGTACTGTGCCTAAGGATACAAGCCAAATGGACAATATTTGATTCAAAACCCCAGACTCAAGGTTGGAGCTCAAACCTCAAGTACTACACCAGCCCCTCTCACATTATACGGTAATTTCATTAGTCTTTTTTTTCCACAGTATTTGTCAGATGCGCATTTGCCGTATGAAGGAAGAGTCCGTGCACCTAATAAAACATGTGAAATTATTCTACCAAGTGGACGCAAAAGGAACATTTCCACACAGAACCCAACTCAGGAATTTTCATGGTATGATATTCCAAACAATACATTATGTGTAATTATGATCGTTTTGACTCCTAATGTTTAATTTCACAGACTCTGTTGTCAACGCCATTGACATGTAAATAATGATCAAAATATGCTTATCTTTATCGTCCTAGTAATCGACATCATCAAACCAACACCGTCGCATCATTATCGTTTAAAACATGAACATCATCATTACCGTCATTACTTCATATCTTGTCAACATCATAAACTTCATCAATTCTCATTTTAAATTCAAATCTAATGAGAAAGGATATGAATTCATAAATATTTTTTCTTTAATGTTTTTACAATATTTTTTTACTTGTATGTGATCTTATATTGTCAATGTCACCAGTTATTAGTGGTATTGGTTAATATATGGTGGTGCACAGGTAAGCCTGAAAAAGCAAATTCCCTAATACCTCCCCCATGCAATTCACCACTAGAAATTTTGAAGCCCAGAGAGTTATGCTTAAGTAGTTAAAATCACCTCATATTACCTTATTTTGCAAGTTAGCACCCCCTCACTTAATCATCACCCTTCCAGTTAACCTTCCCCCCCCCCCCTTCCATATGAGATTTAATATCCAATGCTTTTTAATAGTATTAACAATATAAAGTACTTACAACAAGCACGAAACCTAAATTAAATGCTTGCAGTAATTGGATCAATGAAATGTTTGTGTTGAGTGATAACGAGTTACAACATACAATATCTGTCTCTTATACACATCTAGATGTGTATAAGAGACAGGAATTAGATGTGTTTTGACATTTAACGGAGTTTTGAAGATGAAATATATGTGATGACTTGTCCCGAACTAAATGCTCCTTAATCTGTGTTTGTATTGTGTCTATTGGTCTCGCCAATATACACGGAGTTACACCCCGCGCAAGTAAATTTGTAGACAACTCGGGCTCGGAGATTAGTTGGGACATAGTCTTTTAAGTTTAAAAAAATTGATAATTTATATGACTTGAAAGCAAGTCTGACATTAATGTTAGAGCAATAATTTTTGACCATAACGTTAATTTTTTTAACTTAAAATAAGAAGGTTGTGTTTGCGTTTTAGGAGGATCCAAAGTGATGGGCGATAGTTTTCTGTTCAGGTAATAAATCAAGATAGCCGTTCACACTGTTAAATTATACAGTATATAAATCATTGAAGAAAGGTAAATACAGTGGTTCAAATAAAGGACATAAATACATCGCATAGCATAGCTCTCAACGAAAGTTGTCTTATAAATAAATAAAGAAATTGTGTAATAAAATTCCTCTGACGAGATTCAAAACCTGCGACCTCTCGCTGTCAAGGTGAGCGTCATAACTATTAGAGCACAGAGGCTTTGTGGTTAAACAGATTCAAATAACATCAAATACACTCTATTACACAATAAGTACGGCTGGAAACAAATTATAGCATATAATATAAATCAAAATAGCCGTTACCACTGTTAAATTATATATAAATGATTGAAAAAGGTAAATACAGTGGTTCGAATAAAGGACGTAAATACATTGTGTAGCATATTTGTACATGTATTCTTGATATTAGAAAAGATACCAATATAAAATGTCTGTATAGGTAGACGTTGAGTGAATATCAGCATCGTCAACCTTATACTTGCTCTGCCCGAGGTGGACTCATATGTGGTGTATATTTTTACAACAGAGATTCTTGATTACACATAGGTATGTGAATTTGGCACTTGAGTGGGCAGAATGGCTTCACACGTATCAAAAGAGTTCACCAGAATTCAGTGAAGAAAGTCACAAAGACGGACACAGGTAAGCTTACTTGTAGGAAACATAATTACATATTATTATTGATATTGTATACAGTATGTATAGCACACTTGAAACTTCTCTGGCACTTTACAACAGCAGAAAATACTTATCTTATTGCAACTATGAACAATAAGCAGCTCTTTCTAGACCCCACTAGATGTTAAATTACTGTTGTTTTCACATGTGGGATGTGCTTATTAAGTAATTGGATTGGATTGGAATTATTCGGTGCAAACACCAAGGATAGCCAACGAAAGTCTAGAAGAAGTCTTTACTTCCAGTGGGGTCCTTCTGGTGGTTGGGTAGTACACCGGGAGACAATCTCCTACTCTTTTGCAAAGAGTGTACTGCATTCTTTAACATGCACATGGGCCATCAATGCACACAGGACCAACGGCTTAAACGTCTCATCCGAAAAATGGTGCGCTATTATAACTTGTATTTCATCCCTCCAGCTGAAATACAAGGAGAGGCAGGGATGAGAATTGAAGCGGGGACCTAGAGATCTCCACGGTTCAGCGCACACACAGTGGCCACCACCAGATTAGCAGACTGAGCTAAGCTGCTCTCCAGTAACAATTTAACAGTATACAAACTTAAGCATGTATACTTATAAATAGCAGCAGTTCTGCCAAGATGCATTCATTGTTGCATAAAGCTTGGTGAACCACATACTCAGCAAATAACAATTAGTGATTGCTAAAAAAAACAATAAATATCTACAATTCATTTGCTAGAAAATTTGCTGATTTCTTCATATTTTTTGTTTTGTATCAAGTTTAATCATTTTCATCCACATGTTTGGATTTCAACAGTATGGTACGGTGCATCATATTTTATCTAGTTTTATTAATATTTAAAAGTAGATTATCAAATGGGTTTATTTTTGTATCTGCCTGAATTTTGTAATTTTCACCAAAATATTTCTAAATGTTGTAGCTCTAAATTGATTATTTAGCTCATATACTGGGTTTTTAACCAGTGGTTGATAGTTTTGAATTGTGGTGTAAGTATATTACCTGTACAATAACAATGTTATAACAGGGAGCATTTGATACATGTCACGTCAGTTTCTGAAGCTAAAATTGTCTAATTTATCTGCTCGTGGCTCAAGAATTTCTCAATTAGGCCGACTCACTCCTGCAAACAAAATCAGTTGCTATATGATTAAGTAATTCAAAAGGTAATCTATTGATCTGAAGATTGTGGTGTAATCTCGGCTTTATCCCACTTAAGTTGGTTTGCCTCTCGTTGTTAGGCAAGCTTAATGTGCTAGCGGATCCAAGGATCATGGCGATAATCTCTTTCAGATGATTTGCACGTGATGTTCATTGTTAGATGTCGTTATAGAGCTATAGATGTTCACTGTAATGTTTATTGCATTTTTAGCCTTCCAAGGAATAAAACAGACAATTCCTTATCTTCTGTGAACTCGGGTCTCTGCCACCTGCTTTGTGGCATACTTCAGAATAAGGCATAAAAAATTGTTGTGTTGCTGAAGCACAGTGGCATTTTAAGAGCAGGGTTGGTTGGTTGTTTGGTTGGCAGTTTAGAACATTAGACCTAAGGCTAGACTTTCTTTATACCTTGTTTAGCAAACCTGCCGCCCACCAATAATGATGATTTTGAATAAAAATAACATTTTATTTTTGGCCAATTAGCACAGCTATTAACTGCCACGAAAAATGTATATTTTTTTATTTCTTTATTTTTGTTATGCCCGCTCTTGCCTTGAAACCTTCACAATTAATAAGATGTGTATATTTCTTCCTAATTATATTATATAAATTTAAATCATTTAATCATCCCTATTACTATACTGTTTACATTCACCAATAAAAGTGTATTTCTATCTTTTCCTCCATCTGGATGTTTTTAGCAAAATTGTTTGCTAAATAAGAAAAAAAAAATGTTATCTTTATTTTTAAACCGCCCTCCTCTGACGATCTTCTAGTGTTCATTGCTAATTGTCACTCACATCAATCATTTTGGTTCAGTAAAATAAATGTCGAAAATCCATAGTTAAAGTATCAAATTTATTAAATGAAAAACTGCCTTTTGAAACATCATACGGTTTGGTTTCCTAACCTCGAAGTCAGAGTTTCAATCTCTCGCTGAGCATTTCGCTTGTATCCTTGAGCTAGGCACTTTATCTGCATTGCTTCTCTTCAACCAGGAGTGGTATCTGGCAGTGGTGAGCTGACATGCGCTAGCAGCTTCAAATAGAATACTTCCCCAAGGAGTTAGGTTTTTGTTAATGATGTGCATAGAGGCCTTTATGATGTGCTATGATAAGTATTGTTGATTATAACATTGTTGAGAGTAGCCTGCAATAGACTGGTGTTAGACAAGTTAAACTCCAGCCCCTCTGGACCTAGTCTCCTAAAAAAAATTTACTTTCTTTTATGCAATATACTTTTAATGTGAAAGTGTTACGTTTCACCAAAGTCTTTTGCTTACAAAAGTTGCCAGATACATATGTCTTGGGTTAAATGGTTCGTAGACTTACCTGAACTTTAACCTAAATTTACAGTACAGTTTTTAATCTCCAGACATCATAAATATATCAACAACTTACAGGATAAAAGTTAAATAAAGATGCAATTATACTCCAATAAATCATTGTTTGCAATAAGTGCTTGTTTTTTTTACTACATCCATGTTTGATCATTTTCATTGTTAATAATCAATCATTGTCATTATCATTTTAATTATCATCATAAAATCATGATAGTAATGATAAAGTTGTAATTCTAAATAATAATACAGTAGAAGAAAATATCTGGATCCTCTGCAATGAATTTACTCTACAAAAGTTAAAACAACAAACTATGAATTTTATCACATTTCCGGCTTTTTTTAAAGAAATGATAATCTTTGGTTATGGTAATTCTTTGGTTTATAACCTGGTGCACTGCTCTAACATAGTTTTAATGTTTTAAAGGATTTTTTTTTTATGATCTGACAATTGAAATCCTGATTTTTATATTTCTTTATTCAACTTCAATTTGTATTTTAATGTATTTTATTATGCAGATTGCCAATAAAGTTTATTTATATTTTATATCAATAATAATAACTAATCAAATAATAGTAGTTAATAATAAATTGCTTTCGTATTTTAGGATATCATTTACATAATAATAGTATAAATAACAATAATAGTACTAATATATTATAATGTTTATTTTGGCAATTTTCTGTTGTAAACAATTTTTTTAAATAACCAAATATAAAAATATTCTAATAGAGAGGTTTCACACACGAATGAATACGTGTACGCATACGTTTAGCTACACCACCACCAAGGTCAAAGCACCGACATTTTGATACCCCAAAATGAGATGCATCCTATCATAATTTACTGCCTTCAAATGTCACAAAAATGGCACGTAGGTATTCAAAGATACATTTATTTTTTACACTTACGTAAAATGTGAAAAAATAAACAAAGATCCTACTAGAAATCCACAATTTCACTTACGTGTAGTGAGCGTGTCGTCCACACGTTTAGCGGACATCAGTCGGCATATGATGTCAAAATGATGACGTATGCGTCACACTAACCGTACGAGTTTGCGTGCGAAACCTCCCTATTATAAAAGTTAGAACCTACAAAACACTCAAAATTAGTGTGACCAGCATCAGTGAATAATTTACAAGCCCATTATCTTACCTATCGTCTATACTCGCGTATAAGGCGACCTGCGTATAAGACAACCCTCGAGTTTGAGAAGATTTTTTGATGATTTTTGGCTTATAAGAGGACCCCCCCCCCCTTTCCTACTTTTTTTTTGCTTTTATTGTATTGATACTGAATATTGCTGGCTAAATACGGAGCCCATGCAAGGCTAGTCATCCAAAACATACGAGTATATACGATATTAATTTTTAAAAATTTTATTTTACCAGTACATCATGAAAAAATATGTAACAATGATAATAAACACTGATATTTTGAATAATGTTTTTTTAAAAAAGCTTTTCTGTATGATTTTAACATTCAATTGTATATTTTATAACAATTATATTAAAGTTTGATATCTGATATTTTCTTGTTACACTAATGAATCACAGTAGGTAAATTTAAATTTATTTTTAGTAGGGACTATTAATCTCTGCTATCATAGAACAATTTTGTTTTCTAAAAAAGTCTAAAAATAATAGTAAAATTGATTTTTAATTTGTAGTTTGTTATGTTGAAATAGCTCCAAGGTTGCTGAATATGTTTTGATATAACTGTGCTATTACTATGTACTGTATTAACTAATATACAGTAGAATAACTAATACACAATAGAATAAAAAAAAATAAACTTATTGGACATGTTCACTTCTATTCAGTATGACAAAGTTATTAACCACATCAAGTTTTAAAGTGTGCCATCATTTAGGGGCATTCTAGTTTCATGTAAGGCCCTATAAAAAAATGATTAGTTTATATTTACTAAAAAAAAATTTTTCCCCAAAAAAATTTATAACAGATTTCAAAAAATATATATTTGTTCAGTACCATAGAATATATGCAAACAAGGGTGATAAACTAATTATTGTTTTTATTGAGCCTAATAAAACACAAGAAACATCTCTTTTTTTTTTCAGACTATTGCATAGTTTTCTGACCTGTCATTCAAGTGTAGTTTATTATTTATTTATTCAAAAATTCATGAGCATCATCAATACAGCCATATATTTAATAAATCTTGCGCTCGCAAATGTACAAATTATATATAAATTTTTAAAAGATATCTTACGCTGAGATTTCAGGGATTCTTTGACAAGAGTCTAACAAGTTCAACAGGGAGTCTAACCAAGGGGCTGCACAATTTATTAAAAATCTATAACTGACATTTAAAAAAAAAACGTAGTTTCTCGTCCGAATATTTTCAAAAAAGGAGAATGAGGGCACTTCTTTTTTTTTTTTTACTCCGAGATGGCAAATGGATACGCAAGGAGACGAGAAACTAGTAATTTTTTAAAATTGGCCTTAGACTAAAGTACTACAGTATCCGACAAAAAAATAAACATATAAGAATTAATTTTAAAACTACACATACCAAACTGTTTAAAAAAGATTACTTATTTAAAAGTCATGAAGTGGCTTGTGTTGGTTGCCCACAGTGAACTAATAACCATGGCCCACAGAAAGACGGCTGTCCATGAATCGGTCAACTATTGTAAATCATGTAAAAAATGCAACAAAGTTAGAATTAAATAGGATAACATTAAGATTATTTGAAATCCAGAGTTTTATTCTAATATTTCAACTGGACATTTACTTTGTAATTGCTAACTTTAAATCGCAAACTAAAATGAGAACACAAAATTGGCCTCAGTTCTGCTTTCGTTTTTGAATCATTGTTTTTAGTTACTTTTAAATTGTAACTCTAAACATATTTTTTCTGAATATTTTTGCTGTATATTTGTACCAAAGCTTCCTTGGAAAGCTGAATGGTTACCTGTATAAAGAAAGCTTAAGAAAATAGATAAATTAAAATTATGTTTTTAATTGTCAACAAATTTAAAGAAAGGAATTTGAAATAGAATCATTGAATATTATACACGAATAAAATACCATTTCTTTTTTCTTTTTTTTCTTTTTTGCATCAGACCTTTAAATTACTTTTTAAAGATGAGATGTTTCAATATTTGCTGACATGGTTTATCTTTCAATTGCATAACACTTTAGTGCTTACTTTGATGTTCATTGATAAAATGCAAATTTTTATTTTAATGGAACAGCTCAAGATTCTTCCCTCGTTATCACCATACTGTTTTGATTACTTTTAGCGTACAGTACGTGGATAGTTGTAAGATTCATTAGGAGCTTTTGTTGTTCATATCCTAATCTGGGACAATCTCTTTCCCAAGAGTTTTTCATCATTAGAATATTTTAATTACGTCACAAACAATTAAAGTTAATAGATTCATAAACGAAGACACTAGCCTGACACTAATAATCCTGTCACCATCCATATGTAAACCGTGTCATGAACTAGTTCTCCTTGTCAGAGCAGTATAAAATAAACAAACAAAACATGTACAGTAATGTTTAATGGGAAATTTTTTGTGTTTATCTTATTGTGAGGTTACCACATTTAATGTCAGCAGCTTAGCTCAGTCATGGATACTGGTGGTAGCCACAGTGTGTCCAGCGAGATCTTTACATAAACTTAGCCCCAAGGCTGCTCTCCTTGTGTTTCTGCTGGATTGCCGAAATGCAAGTTTCTATAGCGTACCATCTTCTGGAAAAGACAATTAAAACTTTAGTCTTGTATGCATTAAATTCAAGCATTAGTTTCAATGTGCATCTGTCTGAGAAACGCAGAGCATTCTTTGGTAAAGAGCATGAGATTGTTTCCCAGTGTACTGGACATATAAGCCTTTGGACTTTCGCGGGACATCTTTGATGTGGAACACATCAAAGAAATCCCAATTTAAATTTAATAACATGTACAATCCTGTTATGTCATTTGCTCTAATTAAGTTTTGTCCACAGTCACATTTTATGTGACAATAAAATGTGCTATGCCCGTATTCGGGTCTAGTATGTCATCATCTTACCCATATATAGAGTACGACAGTGTTATGTCACAATACCATGTGATACTACTCCGTTGCTATCGTTGCAAAATGTGTTCAACCGGACGCCATTTTCTCCACTGACAACAAACCATTGATCCCAATTTCTAACCTAATTATTAAGATGTTGTCTTAGTTTTTCTTTTTAAATTTTAATTGATGATTAAATGTGTGTTTGATAACTAATATAATGCAAGCTTTTGTGTTTTTAGTACATTTTGATGGTAAAATATTAGATTTTAAAATGCCTATTCCAGAAAGCCTATGAAGTCATTCAGGCGTAATGAAGAGTAACCGTCTGGTTGGCAACAGAGGGCGCCACTTGGTGTTGTGACGACACGACAGTGGTACTCTACGGACACATCACACAAATTTGTCACAAAATTTGATAGTGTGGACTGGAGCTTAATTCTTTCTAAACCACTGTATAGTATAAAGCAATTGTGATTATTTTTACATTCATTATTTATTATTTAGTGGTAGTGACAGCTGCTATACTGCCAATTCATTTAACAACTTCTTATCGACACACAGTATTTACGATTAGCAGAGATAGAGATAGTTGTAAAGTGAAGTCTCATGGTATCACTGAGGAGGTGTTTATACCATCAACGATCTCTAATGGTATACTGTAAGCACTAGTTTTGGCAAAATCATTACTAGAATTTGTAGACTCGATATTCATGGCTTGGCTGTACGAGACATAAAGGTTGAGGACTGTGGTATACCCAGAAGTGTATAAATGCGTGTATGCGCTGAATGAAAAAAAATGAAGGTGATTGTCTTTAAAAGCAAATTAGTGTAAATGTTTTGGCACTGATTGTGTGGTGCAGGTCAAGATTAAAAAAACTGTCCAGTGCTGTAGATGAGAGAACAAAGAAAGTTGTCCTAGAGCATTCATAGCAATGTATTTTAAGTAGCTCATCTGTTGTCTGATTGCGATACATTTTGATGAATTGTTGAATCCAGATATGAGACCAGCATACAAAGTGCATGTTGGGAACTTGGGGTGATGATGATATTGTCCTATAATTGCACTTCGTGCACAACGCTATATATATTTATATATCATTAGCTTATTCTTGGCTGCAAATTAAGAGTCAGTGTTGTGAGGGCATGCTTATTCACTGGAAAGCCAAGAGCAATATCTTTCTCAACTCTGCTTTTGTGTCCTTTTAAGAAGAACTGCCTCCTTTTGGTCAAAAGTCTGTTAGCATTTCCTCTTTTAAGAATGATTTAGTTAAGTTTTTTGTATTTTTATTTATCTGATTTATTTTTTTGGTTGTTTTTTGTATTACTGTACTTCATTATGAAGGATAGGGAGCAAACCATGTTGTTTCATTTTTGTATACTGTGTTTGCATCACGACGGTAGGACGTAGAATGTAATGATGTCACAAAGTCATCTGCGCATGCGAGAATGTTGAATTCCCTTAGTCACATGGATTCTAGGATGCAATTTGGCCAAATCTACATTGTGCAGAAGACATAGAATGGTCACGCATGAGTGAATCCGTCCTAGCGTTGTGTCGTCATGGAAATAATGTTGAGATGGGTGTCCTTCTGTGGAATTGCCTTGGTTTTATCCAAGCAATACTCACACTGATTTTACTCAATGGGCATATTCGACTGGTTCATTTCGTTGAGTACAAATTTTCGTTGAGTATTATTTTCATTCAAATAGTTTGTAAAATAGACTTTGTTAACAACGAAAATTTACATAACCAGAGTATGTTAATCAGTGTTAAGTTATGCACATGACCAAAAAAATATGGCTGATTGGTTTAGCAACAACGTTTACATTAGTATAATTTAGATTAAATTTTAGAAAATAAAAATTATAATATTTTACCAACATTGAAGTAAAAAATAATTGTATTGTAGGCTAACAGAATTCAAAAACTGGATGAAAACATTTTTTTTACGAAAAACCCATACTGCCACATTCTGAAGCAGCCTTGATTCGCAGTGTGTATCGCGGTAACTATTCAGCCATTTTGTTTTGTCGAGTATTTACCAGTTTTCTATTCGACTGGTCGTCTTTGTTAAGTAGGATTTTACCGCTGTGCAGGTGGGGGTGGTTTAATGAAGAACGACCAGTCAAATACGGCCAATATCTAGTATGAAAAACGTAAAATTTTTTCCTTGTTGTAGATTAAGAATAGCTGTATCTCATTCTGAATAAATCCAATCCAATCCAACCAAAACAAAGTGAGTTCTTAGATGCTAAAGGTAGGGGATATTAGGGCCTGATAAAACAATTCTAAAAATAATGAAATACCAATAACTGTACTAAATATATGCTCACAATCACCAAATGCCTAGAGCAGTAGGTTCCCTAATCCAATTACTTCTATTCAACAGGGACTGATCATACCAAATTGGTAATGAATATTTCAATTTGAAACTGTTTTAATCAATGAATTATAAATTCCCTATAAATTTTTTTCCTAATCATTGAATAGTTCCCTGGTATAGACTTTCACTAATATTCTTTATCTAATTATTTCATTTAATTTATGTATGTATTTGACATGATCATACAAAAGATGTTTATAATTAAACAATCAGGAACCAATTTGCGCTGCTCATTACAAGCCTGCTCCATGGAATCGTGTAGGCCATCTGTCTGTCGATGCAGTGTGTGTCAAATTTTAGTTTACCACGCAGTAAACCCCTAGAGAAACAAACACAAAAAAATTACTCAATAAAACAACAGTTATGTTCGTCTCTTATACACATCTAGATGTGTATAAGAGACAGGTGTTGTGAGGGCAGGCTTATTCACTGGAAAGCCAAGAGCAATATCTTTCTCAACTCTGCTTTTGTGTCCATTTAAGAAGAACTGCCTCCTTTAGGTCAAAAGTCTGTTAGCATTAATTTGATAAACATTTAGAAGTAACAGATATATTTCTTTTTTAGGAATATTGGGCCATTTTTAAATTCCTAAATTTTTTGACATACAATGTTACGTCCGTTACAAAAAACCATCAAATTGCATATTTTTTTAATAAAAAGGGTTTTATTTTTCTTTCTAGTGTTTTATCTTATTAGTTTCCAATATATTTCTTATAGAAATAATGAATCCATCCTTATAATACAATTTAAAAAAAATATCCTCTATCTAATTTAGACATTTTTGTCATGTAACATTTTTGTATGGTGAAATATGGCTAAAAAGTATGTCAATTTATCATTATATTTTTTACTGTGAATTGTGTGATCATGAAATGATTTTTAATATGTATACTCATTGATATGATGATATAAATGTAAAAATATTTAATTTTAAACAATAAAATCTCTAGTTATAGCTTCCTAAAAAACATTGCTTGGAGCATGTCTATTTACTGTGAAATTGCTCATATATATATATAAATATGGAGATGATGGTAAATGAAAATACAGACATTGATGATAATTTTGAGAACACAAAAATATTTATTTATTTGATTCACGAATATTTTGGTTGTTCCTACAACAAATATATAGCTTTTAATTGCACAATCAAAATACTGTATAGAAACAAACACAAAAAAAAATTACTCAGGCTGAGTATAACAACAGTTATGTACTGTTGCCTATATATATACCGTATACAGTAATATAAATATAAATATAAATGTGCCCTTAAACAAATAGCATAACTGATAATGATGATAATAAAGAGACTGTATTTATCTTTCATATACTTTTCATAATTAAAATGTAAATATTCTAATTCTCTCTCTAAAAAAGAAAAATTTGTTTGCCATGTTCTAGGATTTCATTGACAGATAGACGTGCTTGCTTGCTGACTAACAACTGAATTTACTGATTCATGCAGCTTTTACCTATAAAATTGAAACAGGGGTGGTTTTAGTTTTTTGTTTTGCACACTAATATTCTAATATGCCCAAATTAATAAAAAGGTATTTTAAGTATTTTTTAGGTGTTTTATTTTAAGCTTTTGTAGAGGTATACGATTGTAGCTGTAGAAAACTAAAGGGTGTGTGGTAGACTGTTGAGTGTGGGTGGGCGTGATAACAGTGGTAAATAATATGAGTGGATTTTAAGGTGGATGGAGGGCCATGAAATTACCTTTAGACTGGGTTGTGCTGCCCACGATAACTGCATCTCTGGAGGTGAGCTAATTTGAGATAAGTGGCTTATTAAAACGTATTGTATACATTACTTCTATATAATAATAATATTATTATCATTAATTTTATTATTATTATTATAATTATTATTATTATTATTATTATTATTATTATTATTATTATATTATTATTATTATTACTGTAGTAGTAGTAGTAGTATTACCGAATTTGTTTATGAATTATGATGTTATTGTTCATGTGCTAGACAAACAAATGAAAAAAGAAATATTAAAACACTCCAGATAGCTCAGACATGAAGCGACCCTTAGGGGAGTAGCAAGTTAGGCCTATTGTACGAGTTATAGTAGTCCACACCTTGAGTGTGTATAAAGCACATCTAACATTGCATTATTAGTAGTACTGTAGTAGTAGTAGTAGTAGTAGTATTACTGAATTTGTTTATGAATTATGATGTTATTGTTCATGTGCTGCTAGACAAACAAATGAAAAATTTAAAACACTCCAGCTGGTACCTTTTTAACACCAGATAGCTCAGACACGAAGAGACCCTTAGTGGAGAAGCAAGTTAGGCCTATTGTACGAGTTACAGTAGTCCACACCTTGAGTGTGTATAAAGCACATCTAACATTGCATTATTAGTAGTACTGTAGTAGTAGTAGTATTACTGAATTTGTTTATGAATTATGATGTTATTGTTCATGTGCTGCTAGACAAACAAATGAAAAATTTAAAACACTCCAGCTGGTACCTTTTTAACACCAGATAGCTCAGACACGAAGAGACCCTTAGTGGAGAAGCAAGTTAGGCCTATTGTACGAGTTACAGTAGTCCACACCTTGAGTGTGTATAAAGCACATCTAACATTGCATTATTAGTAGTACTGTAGTAGTAGTAGTAGTAGTATTACTGAATTTGTTTATGAATTATGATGTTATTGTTCATGTGCTGCTAGACAAACAAATGAAAAATTTAAAACACTCCAGCTGGTACCTTTTTAACAACAGATAGCTCAGACACGAAGAGACCCTTAGGGGAGTAACAAGTTAGGCCTATTGTACGAGTTACAGTAGTCCGCACCTTGAGTGTGAATAAAGCACTATATAAATCTGACATTGCTTTTAAAAAAGAAAAGACAGTTTTCATCTACGTTTTTTGGCAGTGGCAAAGTTTGTCATAGGATGGGTTCCGGTAGTTTAAAGTGCTGATGAGCCAAGTGGTTCCCTAACATGCATGTACCATATACTCTCTCTAGACTGTTAAAGGGAATTGCCACTTTAATCCCCTAATTCCCCTAACAAAGACTTCAGGTTATTTTGCAATCAAACGCTCATGCTCTAAAGTAATCCATTTCTTAATTTCTAAAATCTAATGAACTAAAATACATCAAGATTCCTTTTATGAACAGTTAATAAATGTGGGTTGTTAAGAAGGCAATATAAATCCAATACTGCATTGTCTTCACGTAATGGCTATTAAGGCTTACTTTCTTTTGTAACTGGACTACATTTCTACCTTGTGCAGTATTACTCTTTGTTGTGTAAATATAGCTATTAAACAGCAATTTCATTTTTTTTTTAACATTATTGATTTTTTGTTCTCAATATTTTGATGGTTATGTCCCTCTAGTGAACAATCAAATATGAAAGAAAATAAATTTCCTGTATGTTGTGGCAATTTTTTTTTCAATCAAACTAGAATATAAATCTAGTTCATTTGGATTTTTTTTTTTTACTTAATACAGATATACCCTCTTTTCATGAGCTGAGCAGTTGGCTGAGAAGTATTGTTCCTGCTTCTTGCGCTAAAGACTCCGGTTCCAACTTGGCCACCGTCAGGTTTTAATCGGAGCCTGATCACTTGGCTCCTCGATTAACCCTCATATTAAGAGTTAGGTGGGTTTGAAGGACAGTGTTTGTATCCGTCGGTATACATATGTTATAGTAAAGTTGGGTGGCACTGCACTGCAGGTCCCCAGGGGCTCAGCCCAAATTTTAATTTTTCATTTGAATGAGGACCAATAAAGAATTAATATAATTATTATTAAAATTACTAGAGGGTGTATGTGAACGTTGCGATTAGTTTCTATAAAAAGAACAAAAATTGAACACTAAAAAAAGATAGGTTGCATTACCCTAGTATGTGGATGTTGTGATTAGTTTTGATAAACAGAACAAAAAAATGGCCACTAAAAGAAAATTAGTTGCATGTTATCTCGCTCAGTTATTTCGTGTATGTAAAGTAAGAAATGCAGTGATCAGATCATGTTTTATGGATTACAAAGCATGCTTCATGGAATTTTAGCGTTGAGTTCAGGTGCATGTGGTTTTGATAGCTGTTTATTTTTTAGAACAGAAAAATATGTAGAAACCACTAAAATGAGATGAGACAGCATTGGTCAGGGCAGTTAAAGCAAAGTATTACTGTAACTTATTAAGAGACAGAAAACTGACTGCGCTTGACGAAAATCAACTGTGTTTAGTTAACAGAATGTGCTTGAAAATCAACTGAAATATGGAATTATATTCACTTTGTGAGATGGAGACTTCGATGATCTATGTTGTTACAGTTTTTCAGACTGATAGGTTTCGAATCCGAGATGTTATTTCAGATCCTCGGTTTAGTTCTTTGATTGTAGGCTTTTAATAAGCGTAATTATAATATACTATGATTTCTTTAAAATCTGGAAAACCCTTAAAAAAATATATGAAACTGTAAAATGCTCTTCTAAAGGCATAGAGTATCACAGTCGTGTCGTCACAACGCCAGGTGGCGCCCTCTGTTGCCAACCAGATGTTGGTTACCGTTCATTACGCCTGAATGACTTCATAGGCTTTCTGGAATAGGCATATTAAAAATATTTTACCATCAAAATGTACTAAAAACACAAAAAATCGCATTATATTAGAATATTGAACACACATTTAATCGTTAACTAAAATTTACATAGAAAAACTAAGATACAATATCTTAATTTCGTTAGAAATTGGGATCAATGGTTTGTCAGTGGAGAAAATGGCGTCGGGTTGAACTCATTTTGCAACGATAGCAACGGAGTAGTATCATGTGGTATTGTGACGTAACACTGTATTACTCTATAATATAGGTTTCAGCTATCACTGAGACATAAAATCAATCCTGTTTTTGCTCATTTATTAATTCTAAAGCCCTGTTCAGACTATCATCAAATTTTATTTAACAAAAACATGTGACATGCCTTAATATTGTCACGATGACATCACATCATGACCATATATAAGCATGTCATGACTATTTATGGTCATACACAATTTTTTTTTTATCAAAGAAAATTTGGTAGTGTGAACAAAGCTTTAAATTAATTAATTGACTGCCAGCCAATTTAATGGTACCTCAAAAAATATAGGAATTATATAATTTATTAATTAGTGAGGAAATTATGTATAGGTTTTGTTTTTTTCAAATTATTTTAACTGAATTGTAGATTTTTTTCCCTAATGTAATCACTATTTCATACAAATAAATACTATTGGAAAGTTATACATTTATAACACATAATAGTACTATACAAATGCATTATTGCATTAATAGTATTTTGCAAGTCTGTCGTTTATCATTGTAATTACATTTTTTTGAAGGAGTTCTTACAGTATGTCATGAATCTGATATATGTGTAAAGTGGATTATTATTAATATGGTTTTAACCACCATCCAGTGGATGATATTTACCCATCTCCTGGACATAAGTATGTCCATTTGATGTGGGTGTCTTTATCCCAATAAGCAGATAATCTGCAGGAGAGTCATTGTCATTGATTATGTTTTACATTTGGATAGCTTCCTGTATTTACAACTCAATTCCTACTCTACATCACCTATCCTAACTATCTTATATAATGCCTTCAGGTGCTTTTTTGTAAGCTTAAATATACTGTAGTAATCCATAAAAGTAGTGAAATGATTAAAATAATACTTTTATAAAGTACATTTCAATACCAATATTGCAGCCAAATCAGAAAGGGAAATGTCAATTAATTGAGGAAGTGAGAATGCCATTAGATTAAGGAAAGGTGAAAAATTTAAGGAAAGAGTTTGCTATTTAATTCTTAAAATTACAAACTCCTTTGAAAATATTCTTGTGGAAGTCAGGGGTAATACTAGGATTATTTATCCCTCCTATAATGTAGATTGGGGGGTGCAGCTTATATACGCCACTCAGCTGCTCATTCTGCCAAAATGATAAAGTAGTATTTAAAAGATCAATTGAACATTATCAAGATGCGATATAGCATTCTTGTTTAAATCATAAGATGGTAAATTCAGGATGTTGGTATTCTGAAAAGCTTTAGAAGGATGAATGTTACATTGTAAAAATATAATTTATGACTTCAGTGACATGCCTAAATATGGTCATGATGACATCACATCATGACCATATATAGGAACACCATGACAGTGTAGACAAAGCTTTGAAGCTTTAAATTAATAAATTGACAGCCAGCCAATTTCAGTGACTGACACAGATAATATTTAAATCTAGTGTTCTAGAGTTTAATAGCGCCCCCATTTCTTCTTCCTAATGCCGTTTGAATAATGATGCATCACTCCTAGGGTTGGCAAGACCTTTTAGTGTTATCTGGCAATGAGTTGTAAGCATCCAATTCTTCACTACATCTTGTGATAAATTGATTATCGTCCTGATAACGGCAACTTCTTTCCTTCGCCTAGTTAATTTTCATCAACAGACAAGAAGGGAAATTCATCAAGTGCAATGCAACTAACACTGGAGCCTGATAAAGGTTGACACGTACATTGAAAACTATTATATTGCCAATGTATTAGTCTCCAGGCACAATTAATAGCATATTATAATTACATAATTTTTTCTTAAATATCATCGCCATGTAATCAATATAATCCTCTGATACTGGATAGGTGTTGATGAGCACACGAATAGTTGTATAGCTGATCATCATTGCTACACAACCAAGCTGTAAAATTCATTACCAGTTTTTTATGTTAATTTTCGGTTCAAAAAGATGCTATACCTATTACTATATTTTAGCTTGATGTTTAACATAATTGCTTTCCAGTACCAGGGTGTGGGGTTGAAATCCTGTCTGTCACCATAATCAACAAATCCACTGCCTAAGCGTCCTAAAGAAACTTGGTTGATAAGCAACCAGATTCATGTTTAACAACTTCAGAATAACTAGCAACGTTGCATGCTGCAACAACTTTCATAGCCCACCCTGAAGGATAGGCACCAACTAAGCTTGCTATGCTGTACAAGATTCATCATAACATGGTAGCCATCTATGCCAACAAGTATCTGACCTCCAAATGTAAGTGTGCCCCAACTAGGACCCAAAACTCCCAGGCTTACTGCATTCCATACTCCTCCGGAAACTATCACAAATTATCATTCTTCCTGCATACTGTACGAGAATGGAACGTCCTTCACGAATCTGTTGTCCAGGCACAGTCTCTTACTATTTTCAAGAGGGGAATACTAAATTAAAATTCTGCCCACTTGCATCAATTTCCACCAAGTGCTCCAGTCTTCAATTCAATGAAGTTTGCATTTTAACGAAAGAAGAACTTCCTAGAGTACCAACCACAGGCAGTGCTCTTTGTCGGATGCGCTGCCCACGGGCAGACTGCGGGTGGTGGACGCGGGCAGAATAATCTAGATTTTTCTTGACTTTTTTGGCATGCTGTAGTATACAATGGTATGGATATAGACTTATATCTGTCTCTTATACACATCTAGATGTGTATAAGAGACAGAGACAAAGCTTTGAAGCTTTAAATTAATAAATTGACAGCCAGCCAATTTCAGTGACTGACACAGATAATATTTAAATCTAGTGTTCTAGAGTTTAATAGCGCCCCCATTTCTTCTTCCTAATGCCGTTTGAATAATGATGCATCACTCCTAGGGTTGGCAAGACCTTTTAGTGTTATCTGGCAATGAGTTGTAAGCATCCAATTCTTCACTACATCTTGTGATAAATTGATTATCGTCCTGATACTGTCTCTTATACACATCTATCAAACGCTCATGCTCTAAAGTAATCCATTTCTTAATTTCTAAAATCTAATGAACTAAAATACATCAAGATTCCTTTTATGAACAGTTAATAAATGTGGGTTGTTAAGAAGGCAATATAAATCCAATACTGCATTGTCTTCACGTAATGGCGACATGATGGAACATCGTAGGCTACCCTGTAGGTTTTTCCACGAATAAAGTCCTATAATAGGACCTTTATAGGACTATAATAGTCCTTTTATAGGACTTTATTCGTTGAAAAGCTACAAGTAGCCTACGATGTTCCATCATGTCCTTATTTAAACACTGTATATGTACCTTTGACGATTTATATTATATTTATTCAACAGTGTTAACGGCTAACTCCCTTCAATATCATATATATATATATATGTATATATATGTATATATAAAATATATATTAATAAAAATAACAATAACAATAACAACTAGATTTGAACTCGTCACTGCAAGTTAGGTGATCCGCCGCACTTTGACCCACGAGGAAGTGTGCGCGGTGCGGATTGAACAATATTTAAATGCCGATAATGGCAAAATATGCTAATTTAGTTTGTTAAAAAAGAATTTGAAGCATTTTAAAGATTTACTTATGCGTACGCGCACATCATGACGCACATGCGCATCTTAATGTCACTGTTGTCTCCTGATATGAGATATATATGTATCAACTTTCATTGACAAACGCCTGTTGGTGAAGGAGTAATGATCATTCATAGTATTTATCATATATAAAAATTCAGTTTTTTGACTTCAGATGGCAATATGGTGATGTCACAATGTCCGATCAGCTATTATGATATATAAAATCATGTCTACAACTCATGTGCTTTTAGAATATGTAATAAAAATTGGGGGTCACCTTTCATCCTAAGGAGCTATAACTGATTGAAAAATGGCATGATATTAAGCACATTTTAATTTTGACGTACGCGCGCGTTATGACGCACGCACAGGAAATTAAGGTGCATAACATTTAACCATGACCTGAATTTTATGCCCACTAAATATCATTCAGAAATCACAACTGGTTAAAGTGATTATGGGTCATTAAATGTTTGAGGAAAGAAAGATGAGGGGGGTCAGAAAAAAACATTTTTTTGACCATGATGACATAGTCAAAAAGTAAAAAGAAGTCACGTAACGAAAGAAAATTGTCTCAGCTATAACATACTCAAAGTTGGAAGACCATCGACTAAGAATAAGCGAGATACTCTTAAATGCGCATTTTAAAAAATGACGTCATTGATAAAATTCTGGTTGTTGAATTCAGATGGCAATATGATGACGTCACAATGTCCAATCGGCCATTATGAGCTAGAAAATCATATTTACAACTCATGTGCTTTCAGAATATGTAATAAAAATTGGGGGTCCTTTCATCCTAAATAGCTGTAACTGTTTAAAATCAGGCCTGATTTTAGCATATTTTCACTGTATATAGGCACAAATCCCCGCAAAGATCCTTATGTTTGATGCGCACGTACGACATTGCTATTGGCCATAAGATGACCGAAAACAATGGTAATTTGTGTAAACAATTTCAGGAACCCAAAATATGTAAAAGAACCTAATTTCTAGCTTCCATACGTGCTGTGCAAGTAAAAGTGCGCGCGCGTAGTGGAAAATTACAAAAAATGGAATGCTCAAAATGGACTGAAACGTGCTCTAATTTAGTCAAAAAATGATTTCGAGCATTTCGAAATGTTGACGCACACATGCGCTTCACAATGCTCGCGCACGCGGAAAATTAGGGTACATTACGTTCAACATGGACCTGAAGTTTATGCTCACTTAATAAGATTTCGAAATGGCAATTGGTTAGGCTGATATGATCGATAATGTAAAAACGCAAAATTGAGTGTAGATGACGCCTGACCAAGCCAATGTTTGTGCGATTGTCTGTAACTCGTGGCATTTTTTGAGGTATCGTGCAAAACAAAAAAAGGGGAGAAAGAAAGAAGAATAAGAAGAAGATTCTGACAATAACAAGAGGTGATCTGCTCGAGAAGCGGATCACCAATTAATATTCCAGATAGCCATTAAAGCTGAGCTATGCTACACAATGTATTATCATGTCCTTTATTCAAACATTGTATTTACCTGTTCGCTGGTAAAGGCCTAATAGTACTGAACCAGAGCTCTCTGGAACACCACCGTGATGACTATAGACTACATTGGCTTACATGCAACTGGAATATAATGTTGCTGCAGAAAGAGCTAAAAGGCTCATTATATCTATATCTTCTTGTATAACTTAAATGTCAAAAATAATATTAGATTAGCTTAAAAATTCTTCTGATAAAGTGAACCCCAACCAAGATTCAAGGTAAAATTATCTTGAATGTTGAATCTTGAAAGAAAAAAGAAACAGCTGCTGTCTATTTACCAATTTTTCTCTTCATAAGCACTCTTCATAAACATCTATTCTTAGGGGAAAGGTCCGGATGTCGCTAACCCTCATCCCCTCTGGATCTACTTTCGGAGTATCATAATGTTTGAAAATCAGTCTGTGAAAATCAATTTCTACTGTAATCATTTAATATTTTTTTCAATTATATCCGCTACTGGGTTCTGACAGCAAGATTTCTTGCTCCACAACAAGACATCCTAGATGCCTTGTGAAGTCATCTATTGACACTAAAATGACAGCGATTTCTTTGCGCCACGAATATGAAATAAAAACCCTATGTGTGCGGCCCACCAAGCAACATTAGCTAAAAAACACCTTGTTTTTTACGGCCTGACACCAATCATATGTAAAAAGTAATATTAAAACTGGAAATAAAGCGACGTAAAAGCAGTGCTTGGAGGTTTTGAGAAGCACACTGGAAAGATCAAAGTTTGGGTGTGGCCCTCGGTGTTAAATCAGAAATTCACTTTGGCCCTCCGACCGATTTGTATGCCCACCCCTGGTTTACATCAAGCATAATTTCTGTATTTTATAAGTTTTAGTTAAGATAAAAATTTTAATTTTTATAAATAATACTGTTGTGTGTTTCTTTTTCAGAATGGTACGAATGGAGTTGGAGAAATTGAAATGTTTCAACTGTATCCTTCAAACCAGTTTTATTTACTTATTGATTTGTTATATATTTTTATTCTTATTTACTTTAAATTATATACTTATTTAACTTATTATTTATTTGTTGCTTATAAATATGCATCTAATTTTATTTAAGTACTTGTTTATATTTATTATTAATTGTTTTGTATGTATATATTTTATTATTTGTTTTTATTCATTTAATTTATGTATTTATATTTTAATTTATTTAATTGTTTGATTTTAAATTTTTGTTGATGTTCATTATGAAAGCACTCTCAACCTTTAACATCCTTCCAAAGTTATCTTGAGGTTGTGTGTGGTTATTTTTAAGCTATGGCTTAAGAAGTTGATAAATGTTTAGTAGAGTCCTATTGATCTGTCTTGTTCAATATGTCGACCAGAATTGTATATGCAGTACACAGCTCTGAGGTAAACAAATTGACGTAGTTAAAAGCATTATCAAGAATCTATAAATCTCGCAATTTGATTTCCACGCAAGTCTTTACCTTCTTCTTTAATGTGATTAATACGTATGTGTTCTTCTGATTGCATATTCGTTGTAGTCGAGATATCGATATTAAATCATATGTATGCAGATAAGGTGACTTTACAAATGATGACATAGTTGTGCAGCCAATAACAGGAAGAACATTCAGAATGTTCATTTTGTGTAGAAGGATTTTTGCACACTTAAGTCAAGTATTCTTGTGCAATGAATGCTAAAAGTCATAACATGGTGAACAAAAGATATTTTTTACACAAAATAATTTATATAAGTGACTCTCTTGAATAAGTGCCGCACTAAAGTATAATGTGTAAGCAACACAAAGCTTATTTGAGCTTTTAGTTATGGCAAGGAGGAATTGGTAGTTCAGACTAAACTAAATTCCTCCATAGTTACTGGTTACTGTAATTTAGAAATATTTTTGCCTTTACTCTTTATATTTATCTCAGTGTACTTTGATGCTTAAGTTTAGTTTCACCTAAACAGCACCTAAGAATCCTGCTCTACCAACTTTTGTACAGTACTTGGTACTTAAAGTAAATAGAAATTTCTCATCCTTCTACTGTACGTTTAGACCTAATAATCCGTAAATTTTTTTTTTTTGGCTCAGCACACTTTATTTTAGTGTAATGAGATAATTTAGATATTGAAAATTATTTTTATAATGGATATCAGATTTTAACGATATTATTTTTGTCATTGGACACATAATTAATCATGCAGTAATTTACAGAATGTCAACTCCTTGGGGTGTACAATTCATGTATCGTCGTCTACAAAACATCTATTTAATATCCTACGCAAACAGAACACTAGCTATTGTCTTAAATTATTGACTTCCCAATAATGTGATACCAACTAAATCCCATAATGGACTATATCTTTTCAGGTTTATCATGAAATTTATTTTTACAGATATAT
>NW_022757608.1:71911-78172 GCF_011630105.1 Anneissia japonica
GGGCAAGTAATACGCAAATGCCGCACAAACGTACATGATAAATTATATGATACATGTGTTTTTTAGGCCCTAGCCACAACGACAAAGTGGCGAACATGAATAATGGTCCATTGGTAGAGCATAATGAATGGCAATCACCGGGACTATTTGTTTTTATTTATTCGTCACAAGACAAACATACACACAAAATATTTCTCATTTGAGACTTTTATGCTGTGGAGTTATTGTTTTTTAGCTGTAAGGTCTTTATTCGATTTTGAATTATGAAACGTGATTTGCCTCGGCACCTAGACCTTTGATGATTAGAGCCTAAATTCATCAAAACAAAAATGTAAATACAATAATGACATAGTGATTATTATTATTGTATTTTTGGAGTTTCTTTCCTATTCTTCCTTCTTCCTGTTCTTATTATTATATTGCATTCTTCCTTCTTCCTGTTCTTATTATTATATTGCATTCCTTTTTAATAATATACTAAAATGAATAAACATAGGGCCTACAAAAGTACTAGAACACAAGCCTAGAACTTTCGTACTTTGTGTGCATTTGTATACTCAGTTTAACACAATTCAATCCTCCTATATTCAAAACCGATGGCTGGTCCTGGCCACCACTGGATAGGCTTTCTTCACAAAAGCTTCTATGAATGGGGGAGGGTCTTGATGTGGAGCAGGAAATCAAGTTGTCCCTCTCAGTACTGCCTGATTATAAATCAGTGGGAAATCTACTGTTGATACAAGAATTGAGTCTGGAATTAGAGGGCAACCTTTCTACTATAGAGCTAGAGCTCAACTCTAACATACATATCCACAATGGCGGGCTTACTCCATACTTAATTTTATATTATTTGATTTATTTGTATATTACATGTGAGGATTTTCAGTCGCTAACAAATTTAGACCAACACGACAAAGCATCGTACAGCAAATTACCAATTTGAGAACTAGAATTAAATAAAGGCGCCGATTCTAGCATTACTTTAATCTAATTCATGTTTATGTGTTTGAACAGAACATCACCAATTTTTGCACACGTATATTTTACACTAAATTTGTGTGTATGTGTGCACACGTATCAAGAGCATGTGTGTATATGTGTACATGATATTTTGTTCACATAAGTATAACTTGTACTGTTGTAGACCTGTACACTTTTAGTTAGTTTGCAGCAACTTCCATGGGATACTTACTGTAACAGAATGCGTATCATGTGTGTAGGCCTGCATGTTTACTTTACAGCAACTTGCATGGATAGTATTTGCATAGGCCAAAGCAGAAAGTGTAACATGCCTGTAGTGTGTGCGCGCCAATGGTTACTTTGTAACAACTAGCGCGAGTAGCATGCACACTGTTATGTGTACACTTGACCAATTTGCACTAACTTACATGGATATTATCATCTGATGTGGTTACATCAGATGAATCTTTGCATTTTAGTAGCTGCACATGCAACTTGCCATTTTACACAATGTATATTTGTGTCTACATAAATAGAATGACAATGTGCAGGTATTATACAATATTATGCTTTAGAATATTCTGTTACATACGGTATGGTAATACTTGCAGCATTTGGTCGACTGGGCTTCACAGAATGATTATTTAAATGATGTACTTGGTTGGATCCATTGAGGGAGGTGGGGGTGGCGATGGTCATCCCCTCCCCCCCACCCTTAAAATGTCAAAGTGCTTTTAAATTTTAGCTGGCAAAAAATGTGCAAATGATAACTAAAGAGTCAGTAACTTTTTTTCTTTAGGGGTGGGGGTCATTTATGAGGGTGGCAAGACGGAAGACGGTCCCCAAGGTCGTTTAAACTTATACAGGAATTTTCCTTCATTCTGCACCCCCTCCTGCAAATACCTGGACCACCCCAGTACCCCACAGCCTCGCAAGTTTAATGAAACCGTGCTACGCACACATGACTTATTAAATAAAAATTGTTATTGAATTTTTTATATTAATTTAGTTCAGTTCAATATTCTGGTAAGGTAGTTTGCTGCTATTATGTACGTTTCTTGTGTATTTTAACGTAACTGGACGTAACGTAATTTCGTTTTGGTAAAGGAAAGCGATTGTAATAATTATGCAGTGGTCATTCCTCAGTCATTTTGCAAATTATGAAATATACTCTATAGTTAATGGGTTTTTAGTAAACCCGTTATAAGCCAGCCCTTAACCATGTCTATATTGATTTGCATATTATAACAATTGGGTGAAAAAGTCCAAACACTGGCAGACAATGTGGCGTATATGCAATTATGGTTTATTCAAATACAGTAATATAAGTATTCTCCTTTGAATTTCATTTATGAAAACAATTAATAAGAGGAATTACTTAATAAAGATGAGACATAAACTGGTTTTTCTACATAAAATGATTGATCTAATTCGTGAGTATGCCACAAGATTGGCATATGTAACCATCAGTATACAAACTATTTCGTTCTCTCATCTCCTAACGACATTTAGATACAATATATAGTATATATAATATTACTTTTTATAGGATTTTTGTTATTGTGATCGTTTACTTTATTTATGACAATTTAATTCAAATTTTGTTTATACCGGTAAATCTCTAAAGTTAAAAATTTTTAATACTGTACATTCTCTTAGATATATTCTTTCAATAACCATGTCCAATTTTCAAAAAATATGTCAACAGTGGATTTTCTGAATTAAATGAAACTAATGAAGAGATGCACTGCCATTGAATGCTAATGCACTAATTTTCATCTCGACACGCACACCATTTCTACTGGAGACTTTGTTGGTTAGTGTTCTCATCCTTTGCTTTGATTAAGCTATAGTTATCTGGACTGGTGATCATTGTATAATGATGTCACACTCTACTCAAGCTACCGTTACCGGGCTTGGACAAGATTGCCATCCCAACAAGAACATTATTTCTACTGAAGACTTTGATGACTAGTGTTCCCATTCTCAAGATATTTTAGATTGATTGACGGTCATTTGCAAAATGTTGTAATGCTCTACTTTAGCTGTTGTTATCTGGACTGATGATCATTGCACACCGATGTCACTCTATACTTTAACGTTATCTGGCTTGGACAAGAATGTCATCTCCATCGGCAAAAGTTCTTCGCAAGACATCGTTATCTCGAATGGCGATCTCGTTTGTTCCAGTTGAAGACTACAGTACTGGAATTGTTTTTTTTTTTTTTTGTAGAAAGTAATGACGTCACTTGTGACGCTAATTTTCTGCTCAAAATAAATAACAACCACTTAGCATTACAGCTTAAATCGTGTGGGGAATTGGAAGTTTTTTTAGTTCTTAATGTGTTAATTTGATAAACATGAATGGCTATAATAACGATGGCAATCACTTTCTGAGAAATGTTACACGGTTGGCGAGAGTGCTTTTAACACTGGCTGAAAGTTATCTTATGATATGAAGTTAGTCGTGCAGTGTCAAAATGATAATAGTAATAATAGATTATGTGTTGTAATGTTCACTCGTGTTATGGCTCTGTGTTATTTACAGTTAATAGGTTGTTCTGAGGGACATTTGGTATGCTCTGGGTCCTAAGATCCTA
The DNA here is from genome assembly GCF_011630105.1 of Anneissia japonica. Lineage (NCBI taxonomy): Eukaryota > Metazoa > Echinodermata > Crinoidea > Comatulida > Comatulidae > Anneissia > Anneissia japonica. The sequence continues at coordinate 75,472 of NW_022757608.1, forward strand.
GTTACTTCTCCGTGTGCTTCTTTGGTCCATTATTATTATTTATTTATTTCATTTAAGATCTCTTTGCTTTACATTTCTATGCTTTAAAGGGTATCCAAAATCTAAAAAGTATATGTCTTTACAAAACTTAAGTGTATTATACTCAGTCTTTCCTTTTGCAAGGTTGTCTAAAAACCTTAGAAATTTGGAAAATTATCAAAAAGCAGTCAAAAGAAGAAGCTGATATCAATTGTTGTATATTTTGCGTCTTTATAAATTATTTTATAATATTATTTAATATATAACAATGCTAAAACTTCATGAATAATAGTGATGGTGACATTGGTGATAGAACAAATTTGTTTATTCATTTTTATTTTTTTCCCATGACATTTGTTCTTTTTAAATTTTTTTTTTCTTTCAAGTATCAAAGCTATACACATTTTCCTCAATTTTCTCCAATTTTCTAAGATATACTCGACAATTCAAACATCATTGGTGCAAGAATGGAGAACGGAATTAAATCTAGTGAAGTAGAGACAAAGGATCAGACAGAAAATTGCATCGGCGGTATAAAAAGCGATATTCTATCTGAACGTCAACAGTGTCTTCCCATTCGGTCTGCAGTAGATCCAACCGAAGTACGTACTTTATTACATAAAACATCACTGGTCATTGGAGGTATCGATAGCCTACTGCTTAAAAAATGATGTCCATGTTTGGTATAAAGTTCACCCTCCAACTCAAGACTATTCTAATTCGAGACCACATTTTCAAAGTACTGTGCCCACTAACAATCTTCAATCTTATAACAAAGCCAACCTTCTAATTATAGGTTGAACCCAGAGACCTCCTAATTTTCAGATTCCAAAAGTATCTTGAATTGGAGGGTGAACTGGTTTTATATTTTTTCCAGCGATATTGCTTCAACAAAAATAAAAAGTTATAATCAAATAATTCTAATAATAAAGAAGCTAATGACTTTATTCAATGTACATTGTAATTATATTTTATTTACATATTTTCTTAACTTCCTATTAGACGTACCATAGTTTCTTTTTAAAACCCATAAAAGTGTTTAAAGATATTAATATGGTTTTATAATATCTACATTATCATCATTATGTAAATTATCTGCCCTGATTCGTGTAATGAATATCAAAGTATTAATTCTAATATTGTTTATCACTAAAGTGCTTTTAAGGTTTTGATGAAAATTCGTATAAACAAGTTGGTGAAAATTTGGTGAAACCAGGTTATAACCCACATAAAATAATTACAATACGTTTGCATCAATTTGTGAACAGAAAACTATTCGGAATGAATTTTCAAATGTTTTCGAGTAAAAAACACGACATTTTTTAACGCTCAGTGGCCTTTCCAGTAATCTGATAACAAGAATATTGTCTTTCGATACTTAATATTGAATTGAATGTTTAGTTTTGTTGTTTAAATCTGTGTCTAATTTTTTATACTGGTACCTCTGCAAAAATTCTCTCATAGAAATTGTCTTTATATTAGGCTAGTATGGTAATCCGTATAAACATTATTATACATATCAATTTTATACTTTGTAAATGAACCTTTTATGTGTTATAAACGATGTTGAGTAGTTCTACTTATACAGTAGGCCTACAGTAAGGTAGAGTTATTGATAGGCCCGCCCTGTAATAAACTCATCAATATTTATTGCAGGTTTTTTTTTTTATTATTATTTATTTTTTTATTTTGGCAGGTAAATGCAATAAATTTTTAGTCATGATATTCGTCATTCTAGAAATTCAGTCCCAATACCTTGCGCCTCTCGTTAGTCTCCTCTAGGCCATTCCTTTGTATTCTCAGTGAGTAGAATGAGTGATTTAAAATCGGTTAGTGTATAGGATCTTAAAATTGGTTGGCATTTTACTACGTTTTGTTATTGTTATCATCCTCATCATCTTCATCATCATCTGCGGGCTTGCAACATCCATATTTAAAATAAATATAATTAATTACAAGTTCATAATTAATTTATTTAATGAATCCTTTTACATTAATTGATCTCTAACGCTTCTCAGTATCATGTGTGTTTATGCAACATCTTCTTAGACTTCTTATTGTGCCTATTATTTCTTAGTATTAGGCTATTTTATTTCAATATAAAATGGCTGAAAAACTAAATAATAACATCTAAAAAGGAGTTCAATTCAAGTCATACCCATTAGGGTGGCGATTGATGATGATATACAGTCACTTCCATTAACGGCAAAAATGTCACATGATGATTAATGGGCATGAGACTACCGATTAGCGTTTTATTCTACTTTAATAAACAATTCAATTTAACAAGAAGACCTTACAATTTTTGCCGCTGTAATCAACCCGACAAGAGAACCGAGTGTGGACATCGTATTCAGACTGCTAATGTGATCGAGAGATAGGCCCACTCTCTTGACATGTTTATTACAATGTAGACCTATGCCATATTGTTGCTGTTGTTAATGTTGCAACAATGATTATAAATATACAAAAAGGCAGATTTCTTATGTACAAAACATAAATGTCAATTATATACTTTACATTAAGAACATATTTAAAAAGAAAAGATTAGTGAAATTGTTTCGATTAAAAATTAAGAAAATAAATATATAAATATATATGGACGCCTAGATGCTGTACTGGCTGTTACGACAATTTTTTTTTTTGCAAAAGGACAATGGTGTTTATTATTATTATTAGGTTA
>NW_022757608.1:78293-85793 GCF_011630105.1 Anneissia japonica
GCAACAAGTTTCGCAAAAACCTCTTTTTTTCCAAAGACACTGACTTTTAGCGATGATTAAATTTGTTGCTTAAAATGTTACAGACCCTATATCAGAATTTTTGTAACATTTGCGTCAAAGTGTCTCAAAATTTTCTTCAGTAATTTTGTATTGCCACAGTTGCAATGTGTGCTCCTATTCTCAGTGACTTATTGCGTCAGCCGTTGTGTGAAGGTCACATCAAACAAAATAAAAGTTTATTGTAGTGTTGTCTACTACACGTAGAGTAATTACCGTACTGGTTTATAGGCCTTTCTCACATTTTTGGGACGTAGGCATATTGTACCCAATTGTGTACCGTAGGCCTATTACTTTTATTTACTTGATTGTTTAAAAAATACTTTAGAACAACAATACAGTACTTTATAATCCAAGATTCTTTAGTTATGTGTTTTTTTCAGTAATAAAATACTTTCAATCTCATATTCGTTATATTGTGTTTGATTGTACAACTGGCGTTAAGCGGGTTTTACAATAATTGCATTGGTCTACATATCAATTGTCAATACATTTCAGGGGCGGATCTGGGTTCAAATTTAGCGGCGGGGTGGGAGTGAAAATTGTGAGGGCCCAACTTACCATGGTCAAATCACTAAATAAATAGGCTATTAGATATAAGAATGTGCAGGGGTGGATCAAGGATTTGAAGGAGGGGTTCAAAATGTTGCCTAAAAATCCTAAAAAGAAAGGGGATTGGTCCTCCTCCGGGAAAATTTTGGTTCCAAGATGGCGCGAAAAGAGCTTTCCCGACTTCTGAGGTGTCTTTTAATGACAAAAATAAAAATTAAAGGTTTCCACCTTTTGAAAACGGTCAGGTAATTTTTTTCATTCTTTACAGTAAATATAGGCCTAGTATGTGTGTATACATAATATAGAAAACAAATTGAGTAGTTGCATGCGTTTTAATGTTTCCATGAATCGATGAACCGATATATATAGGCATGAAGAACGTACTTCGTACAAAAAAAAAATGTTTCAAAGTATTGCAGGCTATTTAGGCAAAGCCTTGTTTGTCCGATCCGCCAACCTATGCCTAGGTAGGTTAGCATGCCTTTTATAGGCCAGGACCAAGAATTTTTTTTTTTTTTAATTTCTTCACAAAGCGGTGGGGGGGGGGGCTCCCCAACCCCTTGGACCCCCTGTTTCCGCCACTGATGTCTTGGATCTCATACATACATATGTAATGTCTTGTTTTGTAGATATAATTATTTCCAAAACCATATTGAGGCCAAGTGATATTGCTTTGTGATAACGCTACATAAGGCTATGCATACACATTATCATTTTGAAAATATAAGATGCATTGAAACAAAATGAAAAAAAAAATACAATTCTTAAAAACCACAGTAAACTCTTCTCCATACTTGAAAGTTCTACTGTTACTTATTATGTTAGATCTGTGACTACCGTACATTTATTTTGTACTTTTAAATTTCAAAAACAGTTTACACCCAAACTGAACATACTAAATGGTACATGCATCCCAACACCCCTTTTAAATCTAGGCATGTAGGACCTATACTATCATCTAATTTAAAAAATAAAACAAAATCAGCTAACAGATCCTTGAAATATTAGGTCTAGAATTTTTTTAATTTTTTTTTTTTTGCTTAGCAGCTCAAAGGGGTGGGGTATGACCCTGACCCCTGGGTTGAGAAAAAAAAACTTGAATAAGAATAAGCTTTAATATTTACTGCATACTTTAAAATTTTTAATTGAAAATTGCAACGATAAAGCTTCAATAACAGTATTGATTATACTGTAAAACCGTATTACCATTGTGCCCGCCAAAATGCATAGGAAGAGAAAAAAGACTAGTCATGAAAATTAATTGGGTATATGCATATTGTAAAAATGGCAAAAATCCTGTTCGATTGCTGATTTCAAAACGTGCAGCACTACTATATTATTGGTTGGGGGGTGGTGTTTTTTTGTTTTTTTTTAAAGTGATGATAATGATCGCATTGTTGGGCTGATATGCTGTGAAGCTAATGCTTTTTATGAAAAGGTTGAAATTGAATATGCCGAGTTAAAATTGTTATCAGTCTTGTGTTTTTTATTGACAATCTGAGAAATTTATCGATTTGGCTGAGAGAGGCGTGTTTACGCGTTCTTTTTTTTATGACTTTGATAATTCTAAACTCACGTGCTCATCCTCCGGCTGAGCGATTTTGAATATAATGTAATTCGGGGGTCTATTTGATTGTAGATGAGTGGAAAGAATATAAAGCAGAACGTTTTATAATCCGAAGGCCAAATTTGTAGTACAATCTAACTTCGTTATGTCGCCTTCTCTCTGCCCATTCATGTCATGTTCTTAAAGTCAAGGCTGCTTCCGTTCGTTCTGTTTACTACGGAATGTTCGTAAAAAATAACACTGAACACTTTGCACTAGACATTGTAAATTTCTACAATTCCCGTCGATGCAGGCCTGCACTGTTAATGATCGATGTCTTCGTGCTAATGAATCATGGTGTTATTGTAAGCTGATTGAAAAGAGGAAACCCTTAGTTCAACCATTACAATAAGATTTAGGTATTATTGCATGTGGTGATGAGATTGGAACGCCTATGTCAGAATACATATTCTGCACAGCTGTGGTTCATTAACATTTTAGTTTTCATTTTGCAGATATATACATTATTTTCGTGATTTAATCATGGAAGTTATTACCAACCTCCTGATCGAAGATTAAGCCTGTCTGTACATCACTTCCATTTCAGATTTTAATGATAAATCATATTAATGATTTAAATTGTGTCGTAATTTCAAACCAGGAAAGGAAGTCGTAGGCCTAAATTCAATTCAATTATTGAGGAATCCGTACGTTCGTTAATTGTTTATATTTATTGCTTATTTTTATTACTTCATAAGCTAGACAAAAAAAAATCACTATCAGGTCAAGGCAAATGGGTTCATCCATATTTTTGATAATTTCAAGAGAGTACAAAACATAATGTACTCTTTTCTGTGACCCCTCCTACAAAAGAGTGCATAATAAAATTATAACTATCATTGTTTTTTTTTTTTTTTTTTTTTTTTTTTTTAATGAGTAACTCTTTTTTTTTTTATTAATGAGTAACTCCACATGCACTGTTGACCCCTCCCCTAATGTATGTTAAAAATATATACCTCAAACATCAGGAATAAATTGATTTAGGGTTTTTTTTGTTTGTTTATGCATGGGAAAATGTAGATATATCAAATAAAATTCGGGAGCAGTGTATAAATTTGACAGACTTTAAAACAAGATTTTCATAAGTGTAGCCCTATTGTGAGATGTTTATGTTTTACTCATGTTTCTGTCTTGTTTCTTTCGTACATACATTCAAAAAGTAGTTTTTGATTTATCATCCTATCCACTAATCTTTCGTTAATTTTTCATAGATGTTGTTCGGATGTTTAATTACAGACTATGGAGTGCTTTACCTGCCGAGATTTTATTGTCTTTTAACGCTGTTCTAAAAAATCAATAAAAGTCTTCTCTCACGATCATACCGAAATTGTTATCACTTAATTTAATCGTTTAAAAGGTATCTATCATAGGGTTAAGTCACAGCACCGACTTAATAATCATAGTGTAGGTTAATGTACGTGCTAACAGATAAGTGGAATGTGACTCAATTAATAACAAAATGTAGATGTATTTCTGAGTCGCCTTATAGTAATTCACAAGGGATACAAACAGTTTTTAACGTTTGATGTTAATGTAAGTGATTGCTAATTGGCAAATTCGTATACGTGAAGAAACATCCAAATTCTCACTGCTTTTGAAAACATTGTTTTTGTAGAAATTAGCATCTTTTCAGTGACAAACAAAAGTCGTGGAGCGTAGTGTTTAAATTAATAGTAGCATGCTCAGGAGAAGATATGGCTTAGTTTAAATGTAAAGGTTACCGTAAGTGTCAAAAATAAGTTTATATTATGTATTTAATAACAAATAAAGACCAAATTAAGTTACCATAGTTTTAAACAGAATGATAAGGTAAATTACAATCTAAACAATAATAGGGCTACCTATACTACTGTAATAAGAAATTGATATAAAATAAAACTACAAAAGAGCGGTGATTAAAATTGTAACGTCGCAACATGTGGCTTATAGCTACCAAGTTGGTGGCATTCAATTTTGCTCACCATCACAATGACGAAGATACCTTGCCTAGATATATTTAAAACGTGAAAAGACCGATTTACAACTGAATTATTTCCCCAAATATTGGCGATAGTAAACGTTGAAACAGTATAGAAAGACTTCGAAGCTTAGAATAAATAAAATAAATTAGGAACTTCGTGTAGGAAGAGAATTTTTAGATAATGCATAAATATAGCAGTCTTTATGCTGTTGATGTCATAATAATGTTAAATTATAAAAGACATGCGTGGTGTGACTTAAAAGATTGTTGTCGTAGGTTTGTAAATCGGCAAAAACTCATTTATATTGATCCTTGGAAATTATGACCTTATTTGTCTATGGAAATTAGCTATTAAAGTGAACTGTTTTTTTTTTCCTGCTTTTATGACAGATGGCACATCTCCAACTGTACTCGACGAGGAATTCATAGGTATAGCAGTAAACGTTACTTGATAGTTTTGAATTCTCTGGAAGCCGTGTTAGAGTAGTGATTTCAAAATGGCTGTACGTCATATAGCTCATGTAACAGTACTCAGCAAAACAATTTGGCGTAATCTTGTCAGAGGCTGTAACATTAAAATTTAGAATTCTAAAAACTGAAAACATTATATATCCGATTTGTTTTTCAATACAAGAGCATTTAACTTTGCAATTCATAATACAATTTAGGTACACCATGAGGCCAAATGATGGTCCGTAGTTCTTAGTACTTTTCAAGATTGTGATGTCTCCTTGCTTCAGTTATACATTGTCGTCTTCTGCCATCACAGTGTTAGTTGTTAGTGTTGTCTAAATGAAAATCAGTTTTGACTTATCTGATTCAAGATATTTATTGTCTTTGCAAATATATAAAATAAATTGTTGGCATACACGACAATTCCTACAATTCAAAAAGACGATATCTATTTAAATCTATTAAAACACGGCGGTAAATTTAAAACATTTAATAATAAAACTATTAACAATTATTAAAAGATTGTTCCTCGCTCTTCGCAGAACAACACGACAGAAAGAGAAACATACGACATGTCTAATTATTGTCACGATCACATCATGACCATTATAGGCACATCATGACTATAGGCTATATTGGCATACTGGTACAACATGTTTTTGTGTAAGAAAATTTGATTGTCTGGACAGAGCCAGGGGTGTATCCAGGATTTTTTCTGGGTGGGTCGTGATCATAATTATTTGGACCTTTTCACAATGAAATAACAGCAAGATGTGATTAAAATGTCAATACAATTTGCTTAAAGCGAATGCCAGGTTCAGTTTCAAAATTTCTAGAATTTACGTCACGCAATCGGCAAAGTCTTTGGACTCATTGCTGGTACCTCATCAATGCTTTTTCATTAATGTCATTGTGAAAAGGCCCTAGAAAAAAATGTCTTTGGAAAAAATGTTGACCTTTGAATTTTTTTTTTGGGGGGGGGGGGGGGTGTCGTACGACCTTCCCGATCCCCCCCCCCCCCAGCTTTTTGCATACACCCATAAGAGCTTAAGGTCCTCTTCAATCTGAAACTTTTTTTATTTTGAGATTCCTGGTATAGTTATGATGTTTTATGGAAATTTTTGGGTTTTTTGAGCTTAATGGCAATATTCAATCTTAATGTACCACAGTTCTTTCGTAATAAAAGTTTACATTTTCGTTTATGTTCGTTCACCTTGCAAAGGACCAAGTCCGTCATTTAGGTGACAAGCAGTGATGTAGAAAACGATGCTAACTTTTACATTAAGGTAGTTTTACAGAATAGATATCATATCCTAAGGTCCAGATTATCAAATTTACTCTGACAATAAAAATGTTGTATGCCTATATATGGTCATAGATTTATGTCATCATGACCATATTTAGGTACGGTACGTCACATATTTTTGTCAAATAAAATTTGATAGTCTGGACAGAGCTTTATACTTGGTCCCTTTTTGAAATGGTTCCCAGAATCACTTTACTGTCTTTGTTAGATCACCAGTTTTACTTCATTAATAATCTTGCCGAAATTAACAGCCTATGTATTTAGGTTCCGGTGGGTAAAGCCGACCTCAAAGACTCTAAATATTAGTATAAAAGCAGGTAGATATAAGATAGTGATAGGGAAGGTCCACCACCACCTGTAGTTTACGACTTCCAGTGTCACCTACGAGCAGGCTTTCTGAGGTACCTCCTCAAGCCGTGTGTGCTTGGTAGGTATGAAAGTCACAATTTTATGAACTTCAACTGCATATTTCCTTTTCTGTAGAAAGTTTTTATATAGGCCTATCTCAGATATGATGACATGATATTGTATTACTCTACTTCTAAAAAGTATTCACCATTTGCTTCAGTGTTGTGCACTATTTGAATTAATATCCAATTAAATAAATTCCAGTTTGATTCAACATTGCCTCATTTTTACCACAATGGCTGATTATGAGTAATGTGTTGATAACTGTATAATGAAAAGTAGTTATTTGAACTCTAAAGTTGTAAAGATGAAAAGCGATATGTAGGTTGGCTAATAGTTGTTCTTTGTAGAAGAGCTTTTATGAGAATTTTAAAGATCTTCTCAACGAGGCATCATAAAACAATAAAACACAATACAGGAATGTAAGTTTTTAGAAAGATATTCACATAAAGCGGCTCATTTGGAATGCTTTTAGTTTATGTCTTTCACATATCATTGGAAACAAAACGCTTAACATATTATTATGATTTTTTTTTTCTCGATTAGACCTAGCAGTTAGATTTTGACAAGCATTATGCATTTTAGGGTTATCAGGATATAGGCGTAAAATAAATCATTAAGCTCATTCATGTACCAGGTTTTATGAAATGTTAATTATGAAATGTTATTATGAAATGGATATTTATATTATGTTCATTTAGTCTTTTGAAGAATAGCTGAAATAATAAGACAGTGACAAAGGAACAATGTTAAATTGATATTTGTAGTAAAACGTTTGTACTAGTCACACCTTTAGGCTAACTTATTGCACCGACATCTATCTTTAGTTCACATACTTTTATTTATAGAAAAACTGCATAAGGGTTTGTAGGCCTACTTCTAGGATGATAATCGTTTTGCATTGTGTTTCTCTTTCCTAAACTGCAAATGAAAGACTTGGAGAAGAAACAAAGTAAATATTAATGAGGGGGAGAAAATTATTTAATTTGATCGAAGAAGGCAGTTATTCCACGGGATACCAACACGACATCAATAAACCGTACTGGAAATTTAGACAGAACAGACCAAAAATCCACACTTTACACTTTCTATGAAAATACCACTAAAACAAGGTGAGGATTGCAATGATGATGTGACATGTCCACGACGAACGAATAC
>NW_022757608.1:87110-107076 GCF_011630105.1 Anneissia japonica
TTGTTGTTACGGTCACAACATGACAACTGGAAATGGTTCTTCAACGTTTGATCATTTGGTCGCACTCGTCACTTTTAACCACCGGTTAACCATTACTCGAACAAATGAGATCATACGTCATTGCATGATGTCATACATCAGACAACAAGTACATTAGACAACAAGAAACTTCAGTTGTAGGTTCCGCATGGTCTGGTTCACTATTCTTAACGCCGATTTGATTTACTATTTTACAATTTCCCATATTGCTTGACAATAAACATACTTGAGGATATATCCTACAGTTATTGCCGGTTACAAAGTATTAAAAAACAGTAGACCTTAGATTTTAAAAGTCGTAGGTGTTAGATTAGAAAACAGCTGTAGGTCTACTGAAGTCACTGTAAACATTGTTTTCAACGAAACTTGATATGATATTGGATTGCATTTCCGTTTAAAATCGATATTGAAGAGTAGGTCTAATTATATTGATATACCGATACTCAGCTAGAAATATCCATCATTATAAGCCATTAAAACAACGTTATTGTAGAATCCAGTTAAAAGTTTTTTTTTTTTATTAATTTTCTGATTTTCCTAATAGTTTTTAATTAAACAATATAACTTCGCTCAGTTTTTTTTAATTGCCTGGTGCTGTATTTTTATTCTCTTAATAAGTGAACTACCGGTACATGACTTTGACATAGCCTATTTTAAAGTCTGAAATTTCGAGTGCGATGGTGATCGTTTGCTATAGCATAATTTTCCTAATTTCAAACCAGATGTTGGGTGTATTCATCCAACGTTTGTTTTTCATTAATGACAGAGAAACCACAAAAAACACTTATCTCACGACCCCGCCCTCTTATTGTCGCCATTGTAAGGTGTTAGTATGAAGCCTTGAATCCGCCCCTTGGAGTCAAGCATACTCCTAGGTATAAAGTATTTGCTGTACATCAACTTAGTATTTTTCATTTTATAAGACGAAATGACAATTTAAAAAAAAATTTAAATGACTGTATTCTTCATTACACTTATTATTATATTAAAAATATTAATAGGCCTATTCAAAATCAAAAGTGTAGTAGACCTACATTCTAAATATTGTAAAAATTAGACGATGTAATCTTTAAAAGTTCATTTGGATAATCTCATTGCAATCGAAACTGATACAGGCCCAAGTCTAACTCGGTCGAACGTCTCACCACTTCGGCTGTGTGTGGCCGGCACTTTTGTGATCTTTCTTAAATCGAAAGTAAAAGATCTTTTACCGCATCATGGGTTTCGGTATTAGAAAGAACTGATTCCTAATAGCTATGATCAAACTGATCATATTTCAGCTTTTCCTAATCGATTGCCAGAGGTAAACGTAGCATCATTTACATCAGACCATTTTACGATTCTCAAGTTAAAAGCATACTTGCTTCACTTACCAAGAAATAAATATGAGCATCACTTGACGTTAAAAGCCCAAGTAAGCGTCTTTTATGAAACTTTAATGACCGAAGATGAATATAATTTTTGAAAGTGTCACTGGAGACGAGAACGAGAACATGTTCGTACCGCCAGTGCCTCGTTTCATCCAGGATTGAACAACGGAGAAGCGAAATATATCGCTTACATGTATCCCATCTGGGAGATCAGGGCAATAACAACACAATTAGCAGTGTGCGTACCAGTTGGATTAACAACAATGCGCAAGGGGTTTCTATGCAACGAGTTCCGTTGAGACGCGTTGTAAAAACTTTATTGATAGTGCACGTCTACGTCAATGATTTTATTGTCATTAGCTTCACGAATCAAATTTCTTTTAAAATTCGCAAGAAGAACAAAATTCAAAAGTAGGCTTGAACCTGCTAGTGTCATATCGTAACGATGGTAACGATAACAAATATTTAAAAAACAAAAAAAAGTACAGGAATATTTTGATTAGCATTCGCAATATTGATTGTATGCATTTATATCATCATCGGAATGTTTGCCATCTTGTGTTGTTTAGTTTTAACATGCAAACATCTTCTGTCATTTCAATCATTGTAATCTCAGATTTATGACTCAGCTGATGACCGTTAGAATGTACTAAGCGATCGGCTGTGACGTAACACTGCTGTCGCTTTAAAAGGATGGATTTCTATATCAAGCGTTTCACACTTAATACGTACCAACATTAAATAAGAAATTGCTTTAAAAAATCCGATACGGTGATTGACAGAATTATTTCCACAAAAATCTACATATATTTATAATTTTAGCCTGAATTTAAAGTAATGTAATGAAAACGTCGTTATTCCATGTCTATGTGTTGGAAGCATGCTTTGCAATATCTGTACCTAATGATGATGATGATGATGATGATGATGATGAAGATGATGGTGGTGATGATGATGATGATGATGATGATGAAAGTGATGATGATGATGACGATGATGATTGATAGATATGATAATATAATGTAGTCTTAATGCACTTAAAAGAAAAAAGTACAAAAAAAAAATATATTGTCCTATAACAATCCAATTGTAGCAAAGGAAAAGTGATAATGATAATGGGAAACATGAAACCGTTTTTTTAAACAAATTAACAAGATATATCATAATTTATTAAATTGATAATGTATCAATTAATTGGACATGTTATATAGGACCGTATAATAAGTCGACATAAGGATAAATCAGTTTGCAGAGGACATATCATTTAATCTAGTATTGGTATTATAGACACATTTTATGTCACTAATCTATGAAGAGAGAATTGTTATGGAAAAGGTGCTCTTAAACTTTCAGATTATTTTCTTCAAGAATTTCAAAGTAAAACCTAAAATTGTATATTTAAAAGTCAAAAGAAAAATAATGCTTAATGACGTTGATAAAGAAGGATCACTTTCAGAGCTATTCAATCTCTCAAAGCATGCTGGGTAAAGAGATATATCTTGACGGAAGTCAGTCCAAATGGAACTGTTTCTTTGAAAATAAGTTTAAAAGAGTTGAAGGAATGTTAGTGTTAGAATGTTAGTGCTACAAAATCTTCGAAATGCTAAAACGCTTTTCTGTAGAGATGTTCTGATGCATGTACTGAGTAAAACTTCATTTAACGTTGTAATGTAGAGTGATATGTAACATTTGTTAGGCACGCAAGTATATATTATACGTTGGCCTATATCAAAAGAATAGAAGTAAAAGCTATATGCCTAACGATTTTTTAAAGTTGACTGGCATAATTTAAACCCATTTAAAAAAAATGAATTCACTCGTTTCCAAGGCCCTGAATGATAAATTTGTCTAGGAAAAATAAGATTGGTTATGCGGATTTTAAGTCACAACAAAATCACCATTTACGAACAAGAAATTGCAGTTTTTACATTTAGCAATAAATAATTTCAAAAGAAGTTAAAGAGCCAAATAATATTGAATCAAAATGGGAAAATGAATTGGATTAGAGTGCTATTTTATACACGCAGATACAGACACAAAACCTAAAAACTTTAACCATCGCATTATATTTACAAATTTACAACTTTTTACATTTTGATGGTTGACCTATGTGCTATTTCTGCAACGAGGAGCAGGAAATTGATACATGTTTTTATTGAATATAAAGTTGTTAACAAATTGTTGACGAGTGTAAAACAATGTAGTAAAATTTAACAAAATTTAGATGAGGTTTTTAACAAAATAAGGAAAGGAAGGAATGAAAATTAAACACACTGATGATGCAAGCATTAATAATTAACAAAATGATACATAATGTAGTGTCAAAATTTTGGATAATCAGTGTTTCACAAAACGTTTATTGGAAAAATAATGAAACCATGAATTATATTTATATATAAAAAATCCCTGAAGATTATCTTCAAAAATTGAGGTGCAATTAAGGTAAAACTACGCTACGTTAGTAGCTTATTAAATATTTTTTATGTTGTGTTTTTATACCTTTGTGTTCATTTTGTATATTGTGATAAGAAAAATAAATATAGTAATATTGTATAACATGAAGGAAATATCATTTTCTATTGTTATTTTACGATAAAGTAAGGTTGGATTTTAATATCTTTGAAACCCGTTAAACAGATATATTGTTGTTCTGAGATGTCAAAAGCCAATCTTCAACAAAGGAACACACTTTAGAACAGCCTAAATTTTCTATTAAAAGTCATTTATACAATTTTACAGAAATTGAACAATGGTGTTTCCACTTCGAAGAAATATTTCGCAACTCTTTATACATTTTAGGGAACACGTAGCACGCGGAGTTTTCTGTGTTTGTTGTCTCATCAAAATTCTCATCGCACTTTATACTCGTTCCAGGTGTTGTGAAGGCGTTTATGAATATGATATTATAGTACTGTATCCAAAATATCAAATGCACTGACGTCCCATAAGTAAACGTCACGTACCAAGAGTTTTTTTTCCCTAATTCATATACCTCCTACTTGTACCATACATACCAATTTAGTGAATAGCCCCGTTTTGCGCTGATTCTTCATCGACCTACGAATGGAACGCTAATGTATACTGTGATAGTGGTGTTTACAATAAAAGTTATGAAGATGTCGATGAGTCTCGAATACAGTTTTTCGAAGCAACTAGGACTAAAAACGATTCACGGTTGCGAAAAACACTGTAGCCTGTTATAAACTTTTTCGGTGTAGTTCTAAAAGCTGGTTGTAATGTACGTTTCTTGTACGGGTCAGGATTGTGCAACGAATTTAACGTACGGTATCATGGTTTAAAATATATTAAGACCCATCGTTTTATGAATTTTTTCAGTGGCATTGTTTACATATGCCGTAAATCGTAAGAGAAAAGTAATGTGTTTCTCTTCATCACAAGTTCTAAACTATGTTTTATGAGTGCGTTTATAATTTCGTTTTATGAGAAAAGGTGATAGTTGTTCCATTATCATAGACGTTTGCTTTGATTTATGGCATAAGTAATGTGTACAATTACTGAAGGCGTTCAACTCGGGTTTTAGTGGTTAGCGAACAGGTTTTTCTCGGAAGTATTTTCATACGTTACCGTATGTTTGTTTATTATTGCTTTCATTAGTTTGGTGATATCACCAGTAGGGAAGTTTATGCTGTGAGGAAATGTGGAACTTCAATTTGTTACGTTTTTTTGACAATACTGGTCATTTTATATAATGACAAGGATATGAGTAATACATATGGTTTAGATTGTACAGGGTTTAATAGTTAAGCAGTGTATTCAATGTATGTGTACGATAATCGGATATCATCCGTCCTTTGAATAGATTATATTTGCCAGTCCGTTCAAAGTATCCGACTACTTTGGCCTTCCATTCTCGGGGAGAAAAAAAATTTAAAAAAATATATGTAATTTGTGCATATTAATAGACTCTCGATTAAATAAGCTTTTGAAACCCTTAAATTGTCATATTTTCGGTGGCTACGTCCCCTGGAGCACCTTTGAAAGGTTTTAGCTACGCCTGACCACGCCCACTTTTTTCTCGTCGGGGACATCAGCCCCTCCGTCAGAGACCTTGAACCCCCCCCCCCGTCAGGAAAATCCTGGCGCCGCCACTGAGTAGTAGTTGTAATAGTAGAAGTAAGTAGTAGGCCTAGTAGTAGTGGCAGCAGCAGGGGTGCAGTAGCAATAGCAGCAACAGTAGTAGAGTGATTAATTAGTAGGTCATTTGACAATGTTTCAGTGACACTAATAGAAAATGTCACAAAAAAAGGACAGTTTTTCTAAACGCGTTTACACATGATCCGGACGTGTGGATTTATTTACTTAAACCCTTTAAAAAACATTTAGCCCAGTATTTCAGATTACTGTATTATAGGCCTAATTACATCGCCGTGCTTCTTTCCCTCATTCATAACGCTCTCAAATCGCTTATATTTTAGAAGGAAAATCACAGTGATCAAACCTTCTGTAACTCATTTTAATCATTGACAAATTTACTTGGCCACCTTCACCATTTTAACTTAGTGTACCATAACCCATAGTATCTTTCTTTGTTTTCCGAGCTGTTTTAGTGTCATTTCCTTTCCATTTTTTTTTGTTCAGCTTTACATTTGTGAGATCACTGTCACGAAATGAGACGTTGGTGAGATGATATTGCGATAATCAGCAATGTAGGTCAAAGTCAAAATGTTTACCAAATTTTGATTTTAATGTTTTTGAATACTTTGATCATTTTATTTTATATGCAAATGCGCACAGAAAATCGAATTCAGTGAAAGGACACTGATAGGGTATCTAATAGACCGGATTCGGCGGTTACCGCGGTTTCCAGGCCCTAATCCGAATTTTAAACAAGAACCATCAAACATTTACATTTTCATTTACAATTTTACTTACATTTAAGCCTGGAAGATCAGATATCCATGTAATAGTGGTGGTCTGGTCAGTCAGGTAGGTCTACAATCAATATTCCACTGACTTGCTTTAGAAATAATATAATTACAGTATGAATTTTACATAACTAAAAACAACATAATAATATTTCATTTAACCTATTCATGCAGATCTTAAAAACAATACAATAGTCTTAAAGTGTGAACATTTACTACTTCTACACATCATTGATAGTCGTCTCGTCATCCTACTCATCATCATACTTATTATTATTATTATTATTATTATTATTATTATTATTATTATTATTATTATTACTAGGCCTGTTATTATCATTAATATTATTTTTATTATATTATCTTTATTATTATTTGTTATTATCATTATTATTACTGTACAATATATAATTTAATCTTCGTTTCAGCAACATCTTGTCATTTCTTTTCTATAAACCCGTCGTGTTATGTATGTTGTCAATACGACGACAGCAACAGAGTCTAATCGTAGATATTACCACTTTGGGAATAACTCGGTTAACAAACCAAGAAATTGAATTAGCCAATTTAACAGAAGACAGCGGATTAAAATTCGTATTGGCCACAAAGCCTGGCAATTTGGCGATCTGTATTCCTCTAACTCGTATACCGTGCACTCGTGTCTGTCTGCGTGCCTAAACAATTATCTAGCAGACTAATGTATTTTGATGATTTCTGTACTTGTTAGATCCTTGTATGTTGAAATTCTTAAAGCGAATTATGTTTGTATTCACATGTTGTATTACTTATGCAATGCATCTATGGATATCTTGGCTCCTGTGTGCTCATTTAGACCCAACGATTTATCTTATCTGTTCCATTGTGTTGGATCGTTGCTTTTGGTTGTTGTACGTAGTGACAGCAATTTGGTTTTGATCCTTTCTCTTATACTAGGCTTATACATTTTTTTAGTCTCGAAACAAAAATATATTTTCATATTTTTACAAAGACAATCAAATTTACCGTAGTAATTAATTCGGTTCGAATCTCGGTTAGGCAACATTTGTTTTCACGCTCGAAGATTTCTCTTTAACATTCAAAAATTATGTATAGTTAATGAATTATCAATTATAGAGTAGGGTCAATACTTTTTATCTGAAAGAATTAAGTCTACTCGATCATAAATTGTGTGTAGTTTTCATTGACGAAACTGACAAACAAATCCGGAACACAGTAACAACTATCTTAATGACGTGTAGGAAATCGTTCGGAAGTTGCAAACATTTAGCCTGCTGTTCCAATTGATAAAACGCACAATTGCCAAATACAACCAGTATTGTAAAACGACAATGTAAAAAAAAAGAAAAACTATTAATTCTAGCCTCTGGCAAAGACATCGATTCAGAGGACACATTGACAGTATAACAAACGACACCATCAATTATGAAATCTAACAGTAGAAAAGTAAAATAAACTGCCACTCCAAGTGACAAGAAGTCAATGAATGTATTGCTCCAGGCTTACAAAATTCAGCATTCAACGACTGGAGGTCAGGGGAGAATCTATCTTATCAACGCGTCTTAAATATTATTAATTATTGCCCATTAGGCGATAATTTAAAAGAAAATACGTTTTTTGTTGGGGAAAATCCTATATTAACTTAATCACTTAACTCAGTGAATGTAATGAGGGTCCTGGGTTTGAATCCTGGTAACGTATTTAACATTATTTATAACTATCATCATCTACATCATCACCTAATCATCTACATCATCACCTCATCATTAACCATTACCGTGTTTTTATTCATCAAAAGGGTTTTTTTTCATTAACGTCTCAAATATCTTCAACATATCGTATTGCTAACATTTCCCCAACTCTTATGCCATCAAAGTCCTAAATATACCTAAGGTCTGGAGACATTACACCTTCCTGTCTGACACCCATCTTCAATTTCGACATAGTCACTTAAGTTAGTATAACACAGCTGGTTTATTTTTCTATTGATGGTGCCTGTCTCTTATACACATCTAGATGTGTATAAGAGACAGGTGTGTAGATTATTTAATTAATTAAATATTGGATACAAATAAGCTAACACTTGAGAAGTTTGATATGGGAAAAGGAGACATGACTTGTAAGATCCTCACAACAAATAGTATCCATAAACAAGTTTATGGATGCACTCCCATGAACGAAAAGGCTTGATATATGTATACATTCAGAAATACTTTATAAAATACACAACAATCGGTTCTTGAAGAGACGAAATCGAAAGGTGCTTCCCGTGTAAGGCGCCACCATTAAATATGAAAATAAGAGCCCATCAGTCCTCACAACAACACAACGCTAATTACATTTTTCAAATGTTCATCATCACAAAAGATGATAGTACACACATTTATGCACTTTCATGTTCTGAATTTCGTGTTCGTGCGCTCTTATATTTCTTTTGCTTATTTATTATAGATTTAATTTTTATGTGCTCTCCTAACTAGACGTTTGTACTGTATAAAATGAAAATATAGAGACGAAACGTTTGTAATAGTTTACATTTTGTACATACTTTATATGATTCAAATCCCGATGGTGACAAAACGTTTTCTAAAAAAAAACCATTTATCATCTTTATCTAATATATTCAAGATAATATTTCTGCATTCCTTTCTGTATTGTGTTCTAATGCACTCCCATCATTTGTTGCGATGATGAACATTTTAAAAATGTAATTAATTAGTGTTGTTGTTGTGAGAAATGATGAGCTTTATTTTAATATTTGATTGACTGATTAAGGTATGACGCAGGCAATGATTACCAAACAGTCTGGATTAGCTAATGAATGGCCTAAATATGACAATATAACACTCAGCTAACAAGTTTACGTTGCTCAAAACTCTTCTGTATTTGTAGAACAAACGTTGCCTACATTGATATAGCGTTGTATTCTGATGTAACCTAACCACAACGTTCACAAGGTTCGCGAACGTTATAATAATGTTTTGAGTTTGCTGTGCATAATGTTAATATTTGCACCTTGCATCTTTCCGCATCCCTCCAATTTAGAACCAAGCTATAAACGAAAGATGAAAAAACGGTCGATTTTGAAATCCAGGGAAGTGTCCTCACACTAATACTCGGCGTCGCTTTCTCATTTGGCCGTGTATCACAGATACTGACATTTTTATGTTTTATATAAATCATAAAATCAACACGACAAAAATAGATCCTGTCACTAATAATACCTAATATCATTGATATTCATCGGGGAGGTTTGAGAATTCTATAAAAATTTCACGACAAGCCGATAGTTTAATACTGATGAATGCTCAAATCAATCTCTTCTTATGAAATTGTGTCTGGTCGAGTCATAACAATGGATAATAGAATACGCTAAGCTATGCCTTAAGTGTAAACTAGTATCATGTCATATAAATATATATTTATTCTAATGAACCAAAAAAGTACAATAATATTTATTGTAAGATGATATGATTAAAATAATTAATACTAATAAATGATCAAATTTAATTTCTGTGTATAATAAATTGTGTCAGTCGAGTCGTAACAGCAGATAATAGAATGCGGTAAACAATATCTGAAGTATAAACTAGTATTTTACATGACAGTCCGTTTATAAAAACAGAGAACTCATCGTGTCATATAGATAGATTTTACTCTAATGAACTAAAAATGGAGATTACAGTCAAATTTAAGTTGATATTCAAGAAAAGCGAACACAAGGTTGCAGAACAAACCACAAAGAAAACTTCAATAATACAAAGTACAATAACACATAATAAAACACTTAATTTTGCATGTGAACAATACAATATAAACAAATCGATGTAGAATTTTCTTTTGTATTCATACCATTTAGATCTCTTTTACAAATTTATTTAAAAACATTTATTTTACTAGATTTGTTAACGGGGTATTTTAGAATTTTCAACAAATTGAACAATCCAATAAAGTACTTAAAATTTCTAAATTGTTGGATATTCCAGGGCCTCGACCTCTCGACTTCTCCAGAGGTTCTGGGATAAAACTCTTGGCGCTACCACTTTTGGATTATTTTACAAAGCAAGAAATAATATCATCAATAATACAATTAAAAATGAAGTGTTTTTTTTTTCTTTAAGCAAAATATTAACTCAATCGTATGGTTTTAATGTCTGTTCCAAGTTTGTCTCTTGCCTTTTTTAATGTCTCTTTTTTTGAATTTGTAAAATTGTAACAATTCAGTCTTTAATACAGTACTGCAATTACAATTATTTTTGAATAAAATACCTTTATGAATGAATGAATGAATGAATGGTTGCATTAATTAAAATGAATGTATAGTGTCCTAATACCGTATTGTGCTGTAGTACAATTGAAAATAGAAAGGAATTTTATATTGCCAAAATCTTCTGAGGTCTTTGCGGCCAACAGGGGCTCGGCCACAGTGTCTCGGAGTTTAAACTTAGACCATAAATAGTTGCATGCGACTCAGAGATTATATTTGCCCGTGAGATCAACTCTGACTATAATTTGGCCCTTCAACAAAATTAAGAACCAAGGGTATATGATATGTGTATATATAAGATGTATCGGCCTCAAAATAGGCCATAATCAGGTATACAGAAGTTACAAGATTGATAAGCATTTTAACGTTTTTACTGATTTGATGTAGCAAATGTAACATCATTTTTGTTGTAAAAACCGGGTGGTAGCAACCCCGTTCCTATTAAAACACGTCTTCTGGTTTGTTATTCGTATACATTGCCAAGGTGATTCGGAACAGTTTTTACTAGATTGCCAAATTATTACTAGTTCAAAAATGGTGTCGTATACAATATTTAAACATAGAACATAGGATATAGAAGCAATCAAGATGTCATACTATTACATGGAATTTTGATACGGGAAAAGTTTACATTTGAGAACTACCAGGTTAACAGTCATATATTAGTGCGTATTATTTGACTTCATTAATATACGATATAAAAATTAACATTGGTCGATATTTAAGGAATATATAATGGCGAAAACGTGATGTATCCTTTAGATGTTACTCTGCTTTCCTCAGGCAGTACGTTCGCTATAATGCACGAACTATTTTACTTACTCCCAAAAACATATCTCAAGTTGCAACCAATCTATTATAGTAGCTCTACCCATATTTAATGTTTTCGAACCAGTATTCATTTTTCAATGTAAAATTAAACATGCGGATCCCTCGCCATGCGATTGGTTGCGGTACAGCGCGAGATATATTTAGTGAACGCGCTCAATAGAATTAAATGTATTGCATGCACGCCTACTGGGTCATAGTTGTTAGAATAGATAGCCACTTTAACAGTGGCGATGATAGATGCAATCAATCTGGTTTATGATTTCTCGAAAGAATCGAGGCTTTCAAGGATTCAATAATAATTGATCAAATACAAGAGAAAAAATCTATTTCAAGATAATTAGAAACTGTGTCTTATTCTAAATTGCCTTTTCGGTGCGATATCATGTTCATGACCAACGTCATCCATTAATTGGAGACAAAATTGTCTGTATTAAAAGTCCTGTAGTTTAAACTTCCCATTTAATTTGAGTGGATTGTGTGGTGTTCAACGAAACTAATTGGTACACTTGTGACTTGTTATAAAGTTGTACTGTATTGACTTTTGGAACGTGCGTTTGTCCTAAGTTCACATATTTTGTCGACTCATTTGGAAGTTTCCTGAAAGAATTAGTATTACAACCCATTTTATAACCTATTTATTGTTTTCCACTCATCCCCCTTATAAAAATACCATTCTGAGGGCATCGACTATGGTAGCTGACACATGTACAGGGAAAATTTCCCTTTATTAGCTACCATCTCGTGTGAGGAAAATAAGATTATGAATTATGAATTCTTTCGTCTGGTACGTTAAATTCATTGAAAGAATCTAGACCTTACTGGCATAACCAATGGGATGTCATCCACTTAACCATGATATAGTAGGCAGATCTGGTAGAGGGCTATAGTCACCATCCAAAAACAAACAGATATGCCAATTCTTTCCTGGCCCGTTTCCAATTCGTCACTTCAACAATGTGTTCCAAAGATAGTGATATGTTTATTGCAATATATAGTATGTTTAAAGATCTAGCTGTCTATTGTTAACTTGTGTTGTATTTATGGTTATTACTTGTTCGAAGTGTATTCGAAGTGTATAATTTATTTTTGGCGTTCTGCTCATCTTTATTTTTGACTCAAGAAAACAATTTTCATGTAAGGTATTTAAGATGAATAAATCGAACCTTGAACATTGAACCATCCGCCACCACTCCAACACATTCCCAGACTAGGTGTCTCAAAGCCCAGGTTACGCGGCTGCCACAGGCGACCGAGACTATGCTAAGACTTATGGATAAATGCCAAATAGAGTTCCCAAGAGAAGATGCAAGCCAGTTTAAGTTGTAAAAAGAAAGGGTTTTTTTTTTTAGTATTTTTGAAAATGTCAATTGACTCCACATGTTTGCTAGGCTATGCTCTGGAATGTTCCGGAGATGGAGTGCTGAAAAAACAAAATAACTTGTGGATTTGCCAGGAACACGATTGAATAGCTTTTGAAAACGATTTAAGTCGTTCAGTTGCATAACTAGTCTAAGTCAGTGCTAGGCTTATTATAAGGAGGTGCCATAATATTATGAACTTTGGAATGAAGAAGAAAGATATTGAAATGTATTCTCTGAATGACTGATATACACTGTAGATCTTTCAGAATAAGAGTGTCTTTGCAATGAGTGTAGCTGCGTGTTTTAATCACACTGGTGTTTTGGTAGATCAAATTGAGGTAGACCATATCTGAGCTTATAGGACGTCACAATATATTTTTACACTTTACTTTAATGCGCCCCACAAATAATTATGATGTAATCTTGATTTGAATGCAAAAAGGTATTCCAGGCACTTTCTTTGCACTAATTCAATATATTTGATTTTCTCTATACAATGTTTGTATACGGCATTTATTTCTTCTCTTATTAATTAGGCCTAAGTTTATTAAAGTAATTTTTTTAATGCTCTGTAGGTTTGCGGGGAGTAGTAGCATATTAATCGTCGCTAGCTCCGCTCGTTTACATTTATCATTATCGTTTTATAACAGTAATAGTTATACTATGTTTATTACAATTATGACCTATAGTCATGCCGCAATCATTCTTATTTTGGTTTGCGTACTTGGGTCGCTGAACGTTAAATCACTTAAATTTCTTTTCAAGTTCGGTAGATAATACCATCAAATTAATAACAGCCCATAAATATCCCTAAATGCATGATACCGTTCATCAGTTTTACGTTATATTGAGATAGCGTCGGTGTATTTCAAGAAATCGATGTTTTCACTATCTACGCTAGATCAAAATTTAAGCCATCTCGCCTCGTAGGTAGTAGGACACGTATGACGTCATAACGTCTTGTCATACAGAATTCTTGTGATAAATGAACACTAATCATCGAATAGGTTTCCTACGAAATGTCATTACACTCACGTGTAAAGTACAAATTGTCACCGAATGCAGACTAACAATTTCATGTAAGCAAACAGCATGACGAGGAACACATTTTAAATCAAATCAACATTCATAACATTGGAAATAGAGTATTAAAATTTATTTTTAAAAATTTATTCATTAACTATTTTATTTAAAAATTTATTTATACCATACGCATGCCAGCTATACAATACCGTACTCGCGCGAATAAGCGCCCGGGCGCTTAAAATATTTTTAGCTCTTTTTGAGAGGCGGGCGCTTATTCAAACAAAGTGGAAATTGAGGAGGCGCTTATGGAAATAGATGAAAATTGAAGGAGTGCTTATGGGAAATTGGAAAATTCGAGGGGCACTTTTTTTAATCGAAGATAAACGAATAGTTTTGGTGAAGAAAAGGTAATCGTCGAGAAAGCATGGCTCATGACAAGAATGTTGGGGTACACAACAACAGATGAAATTAGTGGTGGTGGTGGTGGTAAGCGTGTTGACCATCTGCCAATTTAGATTAGCAGGATCATTGCGGGGTTTCTTGCTTAGATGCGACAGTTATGAAGTCAGTTTTTGTTGACTGAAAATGGCCATACATTATTTTGATTTTTAGATAGGCCTATTAAATACTGTAGTTCTAAATCTAAAAATGGTAGCAATAAAACAAGAAAGGGATTCTAAAAATGCATCAAAAACTGAAAACCATGTTAAACTTGGAGACTGATAGACCGACAGATGGATAGATGGACTGACCGACCGACAATGCTAAGATAGATGCGAATAGTTGATGCAGAAAATTAAGTTGGTGATGTACAGTACTATATGTTTATTTTTTTTTGGAATCGAGGGGTGCTTATTCAAACGGGGCGCTTAAGACTATGTTCACGTTAGTATGGTAATCACTTCTCCAGATAATCTCCCTTTCTTAAATAAGGGAGACCATTTTCATTGTTTTTTCATTGTTCAGTTGAGTTTTTTGGTGCTTTTGTATTATGTATATTATTTATATTTTTATTTATTGTGATGTGTATGTAATATTGTGTAAGCACAAGGAAACAAATTCCATGTAGGCTCCTATATCTTTTGTATTTTTTTCCTCTTTTGTGGGGTCTTCCCACCTTTATTTCACCATTTTTTTCTGATTTTCAAGTTTTTACTATCAATATTAAAAATTTTTTATTCACTAAGCTCGGACTGTGGTCATATTAATAGCAATTACACCACTAAGTCATGCATACACTATGGCCTTAGCATTAGTAAGACGTCAACCAGTACATTGAGCTTACAATCTGAAGTGTTCAAAATAAACTTTACTACATTGCTGTATATATACTTTTAAATGTGTATATATTTTTTTTCTTGTATGGTTACAAACGTTATTCCATTTCATATTTTTTTTAATATTTTTGATAATATAACTCTTAATTAATTTAATATTCTTACAAATACTTTTCAATTTAATCCCAATTATTCAAAATTATTTCAATGATAATAATACTATAGATAACAAAATAAAACTCATTCAAGTATAACGTTCCATTCATTATTATTTTCTTTTACAAAATTCTTAAATATAATCCATGCATTTTTACAAACTGGCTTACCTAGCTCTGTTAGGATTTTAATTTTGTATATAGCAAATACTGCAATGGAATATATTTCATTTTTAATTCTGCTATCACAGCCTATTAATAATTCTTTAAAAGAAGATTGACTATTGTCAAGTTTCTTAAATAGATTGTCTATATTTTCCCATAATATCCTATTTTTTTTGACATTCAAAAAACATGTGCTTTTCATCTTCGACTGCTCCACACGTATCACATGTGTCAGTGTGTTTTATCTTCCATTTATACAATTGCATATTTGTTGGAGAGATTTTGTTTAACAATTTATAATTTAGTTGTGCATATTTTCTATTTTTTCTCCTTTATTTTTCTCATCCAGACCTTAGACCAGTTTATTTTCTCTCCAATATATAGATCCCATTTACTTTCAACATAGGGTGGGATAAACATTTTATCAACAAAACATGAATAAATGTTGTTGAGGGTTTTTGCAACTGGATCAGAACAATTTACAATAAAACAAAGTGTGTAATTGTTAATAACGGATGGACTTCTGAAGGCTTTGAAATTAATAGTGGAATAAGGCAAGGTTGCCCCTTGTCTGCTTTACTTTTTATTTTAGTTGTAGAATGTATGGCCTGTAACATAAGAGATGATTTAGAGTATAAAGGTATACCTCTTCCGTGCGGTACAAATATTGAAGAAGCTCGTATAGCACAACTCGCAGATGATACAGTTCTGTTTGTTGGAAATAGTAATAGTATTGAAAGGGGTCTATGCATTGTTGAAAACTTTCGTAAAGTTTCAGGCATGAGATTAAATAAAAGTAAAACAAATGCAATTTGGATTAGAAAATTGAGAAAAAGATCCGACAAGCCACGAGGTCTAAATTGGACCAAAGAACCTATCAAAATATTAGGTATACATGTCGGATATGACGAAACAAAATGTAAAGAATTAAATTGGACCGATAAATTACTTAGTCTGGAAAGTTTGCTTAACTCCTGGAAAGGCAGAAATCTTAAGTTTTTTGGAAAGGTTACCATTTTAAAGAGCTTAACATTTTCTAAATTAACTTGATGCTTCTATAATCAATGTACCAAATGATGTTATTTTACGGGTTAATAAGTTGGCGTATAATTTTCTCTGGAACGGTAAGAAAGAAAAAATAAGAAGAAAAACTTTAATTGGTAAAAACATTAAAGGAGGCATAAATATGCCAGACTTTTCGTTGCAAATTAAAGCGCTGCAGATTACGTGGGCAAAAAAAAAATTATGTGTAGAAAGCATGTAAGGTGGAAAGTACCGCCCTTAAATTATATACGCAAACTGGGTAATGAGGAATTAATATTCAATATGTCAAACATTACCTTAAGAAATGTAACATTTTCTTATAAAATGCCACCATTTTATTTCAACGTTATTAATTGTTGTACTGAACTAAATGCATATAATTGTTTTACAGTAGAAAATTACAGAGAAATCCTTTAACAGCATCTTTGGGGAAACAAATTGATTTGTCACAATAACAAATCACTATGGTTCAGGGCATGGATAGATTCGAATTTTAAACGAGTCAAGAATATTGTTATAAAAAATCGAATAATGACGTCCAATGAAATTTTAAATAAGTTAGTTGATAAAAGAAACTGGCTTAGTGAATACGCCTCGTTCATACAAGCTATTCAAAAAGAGTGGTTGTACGTCATAAGACATTACAATGGTATTGGCAATGACGATTTCGTGATGACTGATATATCTTTTGTATTTGACAATTCAATCTTAAATCTTGATGGGCACATTCCTGGCAAAATGTATCACAGCTTACAGATATATGAGTTTCCAACATTAGAATGTTCTTCTCCTGAACTTCCTACTAAACTGGACAACTTACAAGATACACATTAATGTAATTTTCCATATGTATGTTGTATATTAGGCATTATTTTTTGATTACACTAAATGTAACTAGGCCCTACGTTGTTTTCACTGCATTCGAAAATTAGAAAAATAAGGTCATCTGTAGTGCCGTCTTCGATTCGAAGGCTGGCCGTCATGTGCTACCAATGTCATTCTCTATATATTTTCCATAATTTCTCATGTTTAGACATTATTTGATGTTATCAAAAGACATCTTCCTTAGTCTTCCTCTGCATGCTTCCTCTTCTGTCTTCGTTCCACCCGACCTCGTAGTATATGTCCCGCCAACCTAATTTTAACGGAGTGGAGTTTTATGGCTTAGTGGTTAAGAGTTTGACTTGCCGAATATCCTGGGTTCAGTTCCATTGACAATAGAAGTTTTCTAACAACTAAAGCAACCGTTCTTTCTAAGCCTCATAAAAGACTTGTTTAATAGCCGATTCTACCTAAGTGATCAGTTTCGGTATCGTCCATCCGGTAATTAGCGCGTTTCTTACTGTTGGATGCGAATACAATTTTTAAAATTAAAAACTACATGTGAAATTAACAAACATCCATCAAATATTACGTACTTTAAATATGGGGGTTTTTTGAATGAAATATGGTTTAGAAGTTAAGAAATTCAAATGGTCAAGAAATTAGTATTAAACAAATTGCAATGACAACGGAACTAGGACGGATTTACTTGTCCTAGACCTGGTGTCTGCACAGTGTACGGTAGGTTCTTCCAAACAACGACAACCCAAGTACCTTCCATGCGCAGGCATTCAAGACACATTACACATTACACATTATAGGCCTATATATATGTCGTCATTACGTTATAAATCTTAATATTGTAAATGCCCCCATTTGATTTTTAGAATGATAACCGTATGATTGCGCTGTGAGGTCATCAACTGTCGAAGAATTTAATAACAAGAAATAGGCGTATTGAGTATTGTTTTCAAAATAGACCTAGGCCTAGTTCTAATTGTACTTGAACATATATTTTTGCATTCTATTTATAAAATCTAAATTGTCAATTGATATGACATTCTTCTGATGTGTCTTAAATCAACATGTTCGTTCACATAATTCAAATTGCCTTTTATGAGTTTCACTCCAGCACCTGTCGATTTATGGCTTAAAATTAATTCTTTTTCATCTCACAGGAAACCCAGAATTTAAAAATTTATCTCAAATATCTGATATTAAAATGATAACAGTAATGATTATGGATAGTTGCTTATAAAAGATAGGTTTCACGAGCAATTCGATGTGGCACCGTGTGAGAGCAAATAATGATCAATATGTATATTCCAACTTTCATTCTTTAGAACAAAATTATTTCCTGTTCTCTCACATAAATGTCAGTCGAAATCAAAGTTTCATCGCTGCACATGTTGTTGTCAATCATTGAATTTTGAGTAGTACGTGGCTAACTAGTGCAATTTAAGCTAATAGATGCTGGATAAGGTTATAGTGTTTTGCTTGCATCCGTAGGCATTTGAGTTATAAAAAATTGTACTCCAAATGAGCCTATATAGGATTCATTTTTGCCGTCTTTTGTAACAGTGATGACTCACTTGACTTATTTTATTACACTGATTAGTTCAACATACATTTCACACGAAAAATAGGACAGCATAAAAACAAAAGTATTTGTTTGTTATTTGGTATTTATAGCGAATTTTCCTTTAAGTTACAAATCGCTTTGTTTTCCCTGGTCATTGTGACATGCTTAAGTGTTGCTGCCATAATTGGCACAGTAGCAGGCAACCCCGCCAGAGAGGCAACACGGATAATGTGCCTTCCTCAAGAACACAAGCGAAATGCAGAGCCCCAAACCGCTTCCGCTAAGTACCTTTTAAATACTCAATTAGGAGCCGATTGGATGGACTTCTTTTCAAAATGTGCTTCTTTTCAAGATTCTTTTTTGGAAATTTAAGAGGGGGCCCGGATTCTTTTCAAAATGAACGCTGTAAATATTTGGAATTTTTACTATCAGAGACAACTATATAAATAGTAGTCTCAGCTCTGATCAGAACGTAATAGGCCTACTGACGACTTTCAACCATGGAATTCAAAATTCTGTTTATTAAAGCTCACAAAATATATATTTTTTCGATTATAATGATGATCAAAACATGCCGACGACAGTGTATTGGACACTGTAAATAAATTATACATATAAATTATATAATGAAAATCAAACTTTTTGATATATAGCCTATTACTATAGAATGACAAAAAAATAATAGGCCTATGTATAATACATGAAACGTGTGCACATTTGTAATATTTAGTTTATATTAACAATTTTCAATTTTCTAATGAATTTTTATAGCTACAGTAAATTGATACCGAAACACTATCATAATCATCAACGATAACATCAGTTATCACATGGTATAATTAATTGACATTACATTAATATTAAATGTTTTTTAATTGTTTATTTCAATTTCTGTGGCATTCATTTGCAATGTAAGCAGACTTACAATATAGAAAAGAAGCCCATATTAACTTGATTAGACGATCATGGACTTCTCAAGATGGGCTTCTTTTCAAGATTAAGCCCATTGGGCTTCTATTTGAGGTTTACGGTATCTTTATCATTTGGTTCAACAAAAATCACCAAATTTAAAAAAAAAAGTTGTAAAACTCTAGGGGGGTCCCGGGCCGCCTGGGCCTCCTGAATCCGTCACTAATAAGCTTTT